>NW_028327182.1:7881287-8184318 GCF_987537825.1 Furipterus horrens
TTTCAATGCAATCCTCTATTGAAGGACACTTTGTTTACCTCCACAAGGCATCAGTTCGCAATGTGTCTATTTAAGCCTATGCTACCAGGCAAGTTATAGGATCCCTGAACACCGAGCAACATTGCTTTTCATTTACCCCGTTTTTGTGTTGCATATTTACAATGCATGTAGAAAAATACAAAGAAGATGATTATTTTAGGACAGTCTGTCGGCCTACGGTGATGTGAACCCATAGAAGCAGATGATTGCAGGATTACTTGGTAATGTTGAGAGAATCTGAGCCTTCTACTTTCCCAGGGAAGAAATGTAGGTAGTTACAACACCATATGCTCTGCATTGTCTGTCTTGCTTCCTCTGTCTAACAGTGCATACTTTGTAAACTCATTACTGAAGGAAACATACCAGTACAGTTCACTCTCCCTGCACATACAAGCACATGTGCACATACATGTGTATACACAGGTGTGTGCATGCATGTGGGTTGGACTTGGAGATGAACGAACATCTGGCGTACGTCCTTTACTATTTGAAATTTTGCACATTCTAAGACAAGGGACCAGATTGGAAAAACAATAGCTATCCAGATTCTTTTCTTTCTTTTTCTTTAAGTGGAATGTCAGACCTTAAATTGTATCTTTGCTCAAGTGCTGAAAACAGGTTAATAAAATGTCTCTATTTCAATAAATTCCTTGGGCAAACAGACTTCCACAGGAGCACATAAAAGACTGTGAGTATTAATTGCATTTCAGATTAGCGGTATTGAATTAAGTTCTCACACGCTGATGCCCTTTGCTCTTAAACCATAAATTGTCAGTGTTTATACATCCAGCTATTGATACATTTACTATAAAACAGTCCTTCTATCAGTATGGGAAGTTTCAACTTAGGAAAAAAATATCTCCAATCTTAGTAAATAGTAAAAGAACCTACTTGGAAAATATCCCAAAGGGACATCGATGGTATATTTTATCATGTATTGTGCTTTGGGGAAAATAAATGGATTCTTTGCCTTTCTGGTAAAATAACTTTTGGTAATTTCAGGTCAAAATAAGTATCCTCATATACAATACAAAAAAAGAAAAAAAAAGAAAGAAAGAAAAAGAAAAAAGATAAAACTAAAGTACCTAATGAAAAATTCAAATTGTTGATAGATTAATTAAATTCCCTACCCACCCAACCCTGACTGAATGTGTCCCAAGGGGTGAAGGTGAAAGATGAGGATGCTAATTAATGTTAATGCGGGGAATGGTACAATTAGAACAAATTTACAAAAGAAGTAACATCCCCTGGTGAGAGAGCCAGGACAGGTGTACAGGGGAATTCTCCAAATATGCCCAAGCTATGTAGAATAGAACAACTAAAAATTCTATTACATCTGATTTGACAATAATAATGCCTAAGGTAACATTATAGAGCAATGTAAATCAATTATGAAATGACAGTTATTTCAGCATTATCTTTAATCACAGTTTGATAACTTCGGTCCAAACTCAACTCAACTATTAAGAGACTGATGATATTTCTAGCTTTCCTGATCATAGATACATGTGCAATAAAAATGGATATTGCTGGATCATTGTTTTTAAGTGCTTAACAGGTAAAGTTAATTGTGTGTATTTATTCTGACTCAAGTGGACCAATTCCTCCCTCACCATATTTCATTCTTTGTAATATGATTTGCAGCTCCTCTCATCAGGAAGTACAGTGTACAGTATTCCCTCACTTATCGTGGGTATTACGTTCTAAACCCCCCTGCGATAGGTGAAAATCTGCGAAGTAGGAACCTTACATTTATTTTAGTATTTATATATATTTTAAGGCTTTATAAACCCTTCCCACACACTTATACACCGTTCCTGGTCCCTTATTAACCTTTCCCACTCCCTTATTAACCTTTCCCACACTTTTATAAACACTACTTATGCTCTTAAACATATTCTACACTCTTAAACCTATGTAACTTTAACAACATACGTATACAGTACCGCAAAATCCCGCGATACAGCAAAAACTCTGCGATAAGTAATTAAATATAATATTAAAAAAAATCCCGCGATACAGTGAAGCCGCAATAAGTGAACCGCGATATAGAGAGGGACTCCTGTAGTTCTTTACTCCTGGAAGCTGGGATGGCCTGTGACTTGTGTAAGGTGATGAAATGCAGTGGAAGTGATGTGATACATTTCCAAATGCAGGTCCCCAAAGGGTTCCAGCTTCTGCTCCATCTCCCCTTGCTTCCACCATGTGCATGTGCCTGGGCTAGCCTGCTGGACAATGGCAGAGTGCAAGAGACAGTGGCCATCTTACCTTCAGCATCAGTGAGCCCATTAGGGACCAGAGAACTACCCAGATGACCCTAGACCAAACAGTGGACCTAAAAACCCTGCATAATAAATTATTACTTTTTAAATTAAAGCACTTAGTTTGCAGTACTTTGTTATGTAGTAAAAGCTAATGGGTGTAAACTTGAATGGAATTATTAGTTTTCTTTAAACATTTATGATAATAATAAAAATAGTACTATTACTACTACTAATTATTTTTGATGGCCTTAACCACTCTACATCTTTATAGATACAGAACAAAAATTCATCTACGTTAGAGGGAGAGAATAAGAACACACGCTCAAATCCTGGCTCCAACATTTAGTAGTTTTGATATTGACTTAATAGTGAACATGCCTATACTTCCACAGTGCAAAAATGCAGGAAATGTTGTACAATGATTCCTCACTTATCACGGGTATTACATTCTAGACCCCCTGCCCCACTCCCCCCCACGATAGGTGAAAATCCGTGAAGTAGGAACCTTACATTTATTTTAGTATTTACTGTACAGTATTGCAAAATCCCACAATATAGTGAAAAATCCGCGATAAATAATTAAATATAATATTTTTAAAAATCCCGCGATACAGTGAGGCCGCGATAAGTGAACCATGATATGGAGAGGGACTACTGTATATGTCATACTTATTATGATTACTCAAAGGGCTTCCATGCAATTTACCTTTAGGGGCATGGTTGATATTAACATGCAAGGTAAAATATCATAAGTGACATGTGGCAGCTATATTTTAAATAGTTAAGTACACATAGGACTATATATATATATATTTTAAAGTGACTTAAAGAAAGATTTTATTTATTTATTTTTAGAGAGAGGAGAAGGAGAAAGAGAGGGAGAAAAACATCAATGTGTGGTTGTCTCTTATGCACCCCTAGTTGGGGACCTGGCCAACAAGCCAGACATGTGCCCTGACTGGGAATTGAACCAATAACCATTTGGTTCGCAGGCTGGCACTGAATCCACTGAGCCACATCAGCCAGGGCGGAACCATATATTTTTTCTATGCCTTTAGACCATTTTAAACACCTAGTGATTCTATGTGCTACATGTACTCAATAATTCTGTGTCCTTCGACTAGTGTCTAATATAGTTGGGAAATTTAATTACTTTGCATAAGTAACAACAATGATAATATGACCATGTGGCAAGTATTATAGATCTTACCTGGGAACAAATTGGCTGCAAAGACATAAGTGACTTTCCCAGGGTCACATATCATTGAGTAGTTCAACAAAGAAAAGACGGAAGTACTCTTGACTTAGAGTTGATTGCTTTAGCTGCCAGAGACTACTTCCACTTAACAAGCTATATTGATGAAAGAAATCACAACTTGTTTGAAATAGGAATTGAGATGATTAAAAAAAAAAAGATAGGCTGATTGCTGATCCATCTCAGTGTGGGATTAACAAGCCTATGGTATTGAATGTCAGTTTAAAAAAAAAAAATTGGGAAATAGGTTTCCCACTGTCTGGTCATTAGGCAGCACCCAATTTCCCAGGTTATAGAATTGGATATAAAAGAAGATGCTAATAAGGGTCTTATTGATTTGGTTGGGGGAAAATTTAACAGTCACTCGAAGGCATTGTTAATTGGCCCCTTTAACCAAGAATTTGTGCACATCTGCTAAGTGTAAAATATAAGGACTATATCGATAAATCTTTTAGTCTGTCCAATGCTGCACAGAATTATGTGCAATATAGTGCTAGACTCTTCTCCTTATTGTAAATTGCTCTCTGGAAATTGCATTGGCTTTTTCAGATACTCTTTTTGTATATAATAGGGCCATGAACATGACAGATAGTGAGCTTGAGGTCTTTAGGCCAAAGCCTTAAAAAGAATACTGGTTCCACAAGTTAATAACTCTTTAACTTTGGACAAGTCGTTAAAACTTTTGAGCATTTATTATAGATCCCCTGTCTGTAAATTGGTGATAATATCAATTGCTTTGTAGGATTACTGATGCCCAGGGTAGTGCACCCAGACTCTTTTCTATCTACTTCTTCCCTCATTTAGACTCCTGTTGTCTTCCTCACACTGCAAACAAAAACATGCTCCTTACATAAACTTAATTTTGGGGACTTCTGGTCAAGAGGGAGGTGTAGGTAGACATGTCTTGCCTCCTCACACAACCACAAGGCGAATTATAACAAGATCTCAAAACATATACTACCCAGAACTGTCAGAAAATCAAGCTGTATGGAAATCCAAAAACCAAGGTTTTAAACAAGCTACATTTATCCAGATAGGTAGAGGGGGTGGGTTCATGGAGATGGGTGGAGAGGTGAGGAGACATGGTGTGGCACAGGATGGTGGCAGTGGAATGGATCATCCTACATTTATGTGTGGTGGATAAAAACTGGGAGGGAATCCCTGGGAGTGAGTGATCCCAGCACCAGGCCAGGCTACACAGCCCAGGGTTCCAGTGCCAAGAAGATAAATCCCCATAAATTCTGACTGTAAAAACCAGTGGGAGTTAGGGCAGCAGAAGAAACTGCAAGATTTTAGGAGAGTTGACTTAAAGGGCCCGCATGGACTTAGAACACATGCAAACTCACCCACTCTTGGATTCACCACCAGAGCAACAGCTGGAAGGGTACGAGTAGTATAGAGAAGTGTGAGAAGTTACTGGAAACAGGGCAAGTGATGGGAAAACCTCCAGAAGCCAGGCAGTGGCATTGTCCCCTCTCTGAGACCTCCCCCCACAGGGAGCCACAAAGCAATGAAGCAGGTTATGCCCCACCCTATTGATTACCCAAGGTTCCACCCCACACTATTTACAGGTTCCTTTTCTACAATAGGCCATGCTACGAAGACAGGGAGTCAAAGCAACTCTACCTAATACACAGAAACAAACACACAGAGGGTGCTAAATTAAGGAGACAAAGAAATCTGGCCCAAATTAAAGAACAGAACAAAATCTCAGAAAAAGAACTAAACAAAACAGAGATAATGAACCTATCAAATACAGAATTCAAAACACTGGTGATCAAGATGCTCAAATAACTCATGAGATGGCAACAACATAAAGGAAGAAATAAAGGTTATACTAAGTGAAATAAAGAAAAATCTGCAGGGAACCATCAGTGGAGGGGAGGAAGCCAGAATTCAAGTCAATAATTTGTAACATAAGGAAGAAGAAATAATTATTCAACCAGAACAGCAAGAAGAAAAAATAATTTTAAAAAATGAGGACAGGATAAGGACCCTCTGGGACATCTCCAAATATACCAACATCCAAATGATAGGGATGCCAAAAGGAGAAGAGGAAGGGAAAGAAATTGAAAACTCATTTGAAAAATAATGAAAGAAAACTTCCCTAATTTGGAGAAGAAAATAGACATACAAGTCCAAGAAGGACTGAGAGTTCCAAACAAGTTGGACCCAATGAGGACCACACCAGACACATCACAATTAAAACGACAAAGGTTAAAGATGAAGAGAGAATCTTAAAAGCAGTAAGAGAAATGCAGAGAGTTAGTTACAAAGGAGATCTCATAAAACTAGCAGTTGATTTCTCAAAAGAAGTTTTGCAGGCAAGAAAGGACTGGCAAGAAGTATTCAAAGTGATGAAATGCTATCATTTAGAATGGAAGGGCAGATAAAGTGCTTCCCAGACAAGGTAAAGCTAAAGGAGTTCATCATCACCAAGCCATTATTACATGAAATGTTAAAGAGGCTTATTTAAGAAAAAGAAGATAAAAACTAAATAAACTTAATTTTTGATTATTTATTGTAATTGTCAAAATTACACCTTGCTTTTGCAGCAATGACATAGTACATAAATGTATTTTTCTTTAAGTTTTTATATTAGCATAGCATTTTTGGTAGATTCAGGATTGAACACTTCTTGATACCTGACCCTTTATTTGCTTAATCTTGGTTATTGTATTCAATGAAGACTGGGGATCTCTATCTTGGCATGTGAATAGCTCTTACCAAAGATTTAATCATTACTTTAAGCAACTAAAGTATTATTTGCTGCAAAAAAGCAGTAAAGTTACTAACCTTCCAGGTTGTGAAAAAAAGAAAAAAACCACGAGTCAAATGATAGTTTTAAATGTGTACAGGGGAGAAAGGAAAGTTGGTCATCAGTGGTGATTTCAGCCACACTAATATCACCAGAGGTCGTGTCTGCCTCCGATACAACACTCACATAAAAATCAAAAGTGGTTCCTTTGTAGAATAAAAAAACAAGACAAAACAAAACAAAAAAAAAACTGTAAAGGTTTCTGGTTTAACCAGTGTACCCTCATTTATTCACCCAGAAATGTCTGACTCAATGAATAAAACAGTACTAAGCTGGAAAACATTTTAAAGTTGTAAAACAGGATTCGTTTTATGCTTTGCCTGTTTGTAGTTGGCGCTTTTCCACTTGTGCTAAGGTACTTAGATTTTAAATACCAAATGAATAAAAGTTTATTCATAATGTTGTTATTTTTCTGTAAGTACTAAAGTAATTCCTCTGCATGATTTCACATGCAAACATACAGCTATAAGTAAATATATATCTTTCGTGTTATACTATTTGTGATCATAAAAATTTTGCTCTCAGAGCGTTCAGTTCTGTTTGAAACAAATTCTAGTTTACTCAGCCTTCTACCTCTTCTCCTATTATAATTTCATGTAGATGACATGTGTTACCTTACCTTCTCTAATTGTAGGTAGCATTTACCTAAATTATAAGTAGTATTGAGGAGCCATTGTTAAAAGCATTAAAACTTTTTATTGTAAAAATTCTAAAAATATTTATAAAAATATATAAAAAAGGAATAGTACAATGAATACCCATTAACAGACCACCTAGCTCCAAAAATTATATAGTCTTTTGTCATTAATTTTCTTAATATTGAATTTCATAAACAGTATTACACTTGTAAAGACTTAGAGATTCTCTGCAACAATATTATCGGAACTAGATATTAGCATTCATCTTTCTGGCATTGTTTTAAAAAAACAGTTACAGATGGAAAACAAAGCATTATTGTTCTTCCTTCCACCTTTTTAAAATGAGATGAGACTGGCAGAGAAATTTTCTCCTGAAGTTATTTTTTTTAATGGTGTGTTTTTGTAGGAGCATTAAAGTGTACTCTGGTTGCAGATCAATATGACAGTGACTAAATATAGGTTTACTTACGAGGTAGACTGAAAGGAGCCGTGTTGGACAAATGAGTAGATAATGTCTCTTTTAACAAGTTTATAATTACGTATTTATTACCTGAACTCTTCTACAGTAGCTCCAGGGAACTATTACAAATCCTGCTTAAACAATGTTTATTCTTCTAACAACCAAACCATATAATACTAGGGCATGAAGCACTTGAAAAGACAAACCAACAAAAGTCATATTCTTGCTTTTTCTTCCTTCTTGAGAAGGGAGAATAAAACAAATAAGAGTGAGAAAACCACTGTTGGGGGTGGGGAGAAGGTACCAGAGGGTATGGGTGACAAGTGGTGGTGGAAGGAGACTTGACATGGGATGGTAAACACACAATACAATATACAGGTGCTACATTAGAGTTGTACACCTGAGACCTATAAAATTTTATGACCCAATGTCACCCCAACACGTTCAGTTTAAAAAACAGGAAAAGAAGAAACACTGTCTGCAGAGACCAATGAAACGTGAAGAAATTCATGTGTCCCGTGACATTCTCCAGGGAGGAAGGAGAAATAAAATGTTACACAACCACATTGTTTAAAATTATATGTAATATGTAAGTTAAGTATAATGATATGTATAACTGATATGTTATACATCATTTAAAATATTATTTAAATAAAATATGAAACAACCAAAAGTGGCCTCCTAACTGAGGAAAAGCCAAAGGAAAAGGAGAAAGGATGAAACCCTTTACTGTGTGCAGTGCTACTGTCTGATGCCTGTGAATGTTGTCTTTTATATTTGGAATTCTTTCCCAACTCTATTCTGCTTTGAAAGTCTACTCATTTTTAAGATGTGAGTCTAATATACCACTTCCTGTTGAAGGTTTCCCTTAATTAATCTTGGCGGCCAGTCATTATTCTGTCTGTTAACTGTAATAAGAGCTAACATTGCTGGAGAGCTTCCTAAAATGCTGAGTGCTACCTACGCTTTCCCTGATTTCTATGTTCAACGATCCTATGAACTGAGAACTTATTATGTCCCATTTCACACCTGTGGAAACAGGTTTTAAGAGTGGAGGTGACCTACCTAAAGCCACACTTGGTCAAAATTTCTGTTAGAGTCCTTCTCAGAAAGAATCATAACATTTATTTCACAGGGTCAGTGGGAGAATTTTAAATGTGTGTATGCTAAAATTTCCTTTCATTTTAATCCCCCAAGTTACTAATTGTTTTTCCAATGCACCTGGGATTTATTTTAATCAGGTATGATAAGACATGACTTTCATAAAGGAAGAAGTTTATACTCAGGAATCCCAAGAAACAGGGCCACATAGGAAGCACCAAGATCACTCAGGAGGCAAATGGGGTAAGGGGAATGCATGTCAAATTCCTTTATTGTGATTTTTGTCTTTCATTTTGTTTATGTGATGTATTATATTTATTTATTTGTGAATATTATACCATCCTTGCATCCCTGGGATGAATCCCACTTGATTATGGTGTATGACCTTTTTAATGTTTGCTGGAGTATGTGGGAAGGAATGGCCAAGGCAAACTCGATATGCTGAGCATTAAATAATTTCAATAATTTCAGTGGGCTCTGGGTCATAGGGGTGTTTCTAGTTGTTTGGTACCTGGCCCCTGGATAACTTAGGGTGAGGTAAATAGTGGGTTGATGTGTGAGCGTTTGCTTAGGGAGGTGGTTGGGGTTAAGATTTCTGGATTGGTTGGTTTGCCTATAAAAGCTGAGTTCACAAGCAAGTTGTTGACAAAGTTTAGGACTTAGCTAGTCCTGGAAGGGACAATCTCCCTAGAATGAGCAAGGCCTCAAGATGTCAAAGCATCATAAAATACAGAAAATAAAGACCTGACTAATACACTGACCTTACTAGAAACCTGGAGCAACGTTGCTGAAGATGGCAGCTCAGAATTCCCTATTACGATTTTGGACAGAGTGTTGCTTGCTCAGTCCTCTGTGTGGGGTGTTCAGTAATATCTCTGGTCTCTACTTGCGAGATGCCAGTAGCATTCCATGCAAATGTGACAGTCAATAATGTCTCCAGGTATTTCCAAATGTTGCCAGGAGCAAAATCACCCTTTGCTGAGAACTGGTGTTCCAGATAACTCATAATTTAGTTTGGTCATGTTTTCACTTAGGTACTCTCATTATGGATCTTAAAAGCCTTTTTTTTTTCATTCAAGTTTGCAGTAATCTTTAATGGAAGAGAAATGGCCTCAGTGTTCCTGGTCTCAGAGAGGAAAACGAAGCCACGAAGCACAGTTACTAAATGGCAAATTTAAGATTAGCCTTAGCAGATGCTCTCTAGAAGGACAGTCATGAACCCATCATGGGACAGATCAAGAATTGGTCCAGGCCATCTCTTCTTTGGAAGGTGGGCTATAGACTTGCCCAAGCTACTCTTGTGCTTTGGTGAGGGGAGAAGAACAGGAGGCCTGGAAGCTTCCCTAGAACTCTTCACCTGCCCAGCCTGCCATAACAAAGCTTACCTAACAGATAGGTAGCTCCAGCTTTTTGTTTCTCATTTTTCTTACACAAGATGGACATCAAATAATAGACAAGCTCTAAGCTGACATCGATACTGGATGCAAGAACAAGGCAAGGCGCATCATGACCATTTGGGATTTTCTATAATACGATGGGCCGGATGTTCACAAATGTGAAAACACATGCCTGGGGATTGAAAGTGTAACCGGAAGGTGCTTCAGTACTCCTGTTTGCTGGAATGCGATTTAGCAGGGACTGGGAAACTGTTTAGGTGAAGTCAGAGAACCAAATGGAAGTTCAAAAGAGAAAACCCAATGCAGACAAGGATCAAAGAAACACATATTCTTCCAGGAAATGGATAAAGTTAGCACACAATAAAATGTGCTCACATCACATTTAGCTTATCTTTATATTATCCATGATCACTAAGTATTTCATTCCTTTCATGGAAAAGATTGTTTTGCCTGACCTAAAGTTGAAGAAATTGAGTTTAAAATGTGATAAGAACTCATTATTGAATTTTTGATTTATCTACTCTTCAGATTTCTAGTTTATTGTCATGTTTGGCCTCAAAATTAAAAAAGAGTATTTGCTAAGAGATAAATGTTCCTTAAATAAATATTTGTTGAATATACGTTGGAAATTTAGTACTGGACAAGGTAGACTTGGTTCTTTAAGACCTAATAAAGCTTATATCCTGGAAGTGGAAGATAGAAAACTTGAACCTAATTTATTCTCATGACACAATTTATAAAACTCTCCCAACCTGCTCACGTGGTTCAACCAGCAAAAGTAACTAATACCTTTGAACTAAAAATCTGAATTTCACATTCATTTGAAAAAGTACATTTGAAACCCCAGGCTTTTAGAGGTTCAAGTCTATGGGATGTGTTGTTTCTGTAACTATCGTATGTGTTGGGCATGTTTCACAGAGCTGTAAAAGAATGTGAGCCTGAACTAATTACAATAGTGATTGAAGAAAAAGCATCTTTCTTTTTTTTATTACCAGTGAAATATTCCCCTTTCAAAATGGATAATTTAAGTTTGTGGTGGAGAGAGAAATGGCTCGTGGATTTATGTATTTTGTTGCTGCACTTCTGCAGATTGTAGTTGGCATACTAAAGCCGTTACACCTTTGAGCTCTAAAACGAAGAGGAAATATTTATTTCACGTTGCGTGGAATGCACATTATGCTTAGGGCTGGCCCCAATTCTCTGGAGGATCAGGTCCTCTTTTATCCACATTTGTTTCTGGTTTAGACTGAATAGCTACCCTTTTTGTTTATCAGCTTAAAGTATTTATGGATCACAGGGAGCTGGAATTTTGTATATAGATTTGCCAAAGTTTTGCTCTTTGGTTTCCTTGTCTCCTTTTTATAAAATTTAGGTGGGTACTTAAATCCTCCTCTTTCTAGAGAAAGAGAAAGAAAAGCAATTCTTTTCTTCATTGCCTTCGTAAGTGTAAACTCACTGGGCCATTTTCACAGTCATCTGCTTAATTGCATGATGCAGATAAAAGACACAGTATAATTTTGCTGAGACCTTTGGTAAAAATGGTGACAGATAAACTATAATGCACCCCCCTCTGGTTCTATCTAGAGGAGTGACAGACGAACTACCAACAAACAAACAAAGTCACAGAGACGAAGTGACATAGGATATGAAAAGGTAGTTAGGAGATACGGAGTATAAATCGAAGCGTTCCAACATGTATTTTGATAGGATTCCCAGAAGGAAAAAATGGAGAAGAGAGCAGAGAAGAAATTTGAAGAGATAAAATTCTAGAGAATTTTCTAGAAGGAAAGAAAAGTGTGAGTCCTGAGACTGGAAGTACCTGTGGTGCTACATCTCCAGTCCTGATATAGCCTTCTGTAAAAACAACTTAGACCCTGGCTGCTGTGGCTCAGTGGATTGAGCGTTGACCTGTGAACCAAGTGTCGCCGGTTCAATTCCCAGTCAGGGCACATGACTAGGTTGCACGTCAGGCCCCCAGTTGGGGGCACGAGTGAGAGTCAACCACACAGTGATGTTTCTCTCCCTCTCTTTCTCCTTTTCCCTCTCTCTAAAAACAAACAAACAAATAAATTATTAAAATAAAAACAACGCAACTTAGAACTGAGACCACGATATTAGAATGCCATGCTGCAAGGACAATCAACACAAGGTTTAAAATGAATGAGTATTGTCTTTCAAGTGAAAAGCACTGCAGTAAATATACTACCTTAATATTTATTACGGTGAATCTAAGGACAAAGGAGATAAAGTATGACATGTCACTTATTTCTTACACACTCTGGAAAACAACGGGAAGTTATAATTTGAGATAATTTAAATCTGTGCAACTTTCCAGAAACAATACATGACATTCTTTCAGGGATTCCAGTCACAATAACTGTGTGCACATGCTTCCCTTCTGCATTTTCATTGTCATTGTCCTTTATTTCACAGACTCAGCGGGATTCAGTAAAACTTGGATCTGTTTTAAAGAAAAAACATATGGCACATGTAGGCCCTACTAATGAATCCTATATTTATAAATGTACAAAACCATTTAATCTACTGCTTTGGGGGGATTTGAAATTACAGGGGCTTGCAAAGAGTAAACTGAGGCTACCTGATCAAGAAAACTGCTGAGTTTTCTCTAATGCAATGTGGTGTTAAAAATAGGATAATTTTCTACCTCTTGTGGAGAGTTCTATTTTTTAAAAACTTTCATTTATTGGAGAGAGAGAGAGAGAGAGAGAGAGAGAGAGAGAGAGAGAGTGAGCAATATACAGATATCTTTTTCTACTTAGTGATGCATCCATTGGTTAATTCTTGTATGTGTCCTGACCAGGGATCAAACCTGGAACCTTGGCATATTGGGATGACACTCTAATTAACTGACCTACCTGGCCAGGGTTCTATTTTGATTTTCGACTCTATGAGAAAAGGACCCATGTTCCTAGAAGCCTTCATCTGGGGCTTTGCCTTTCACCCTCATCTATCCCTAGACTCTCCTGTTTTCCCTGCCTAAGCACCATCTATCCCACTGAGGAGTGTTCTAGAACAGCTGCCTCCAAAACCTCATCCAGCTGTCCACTTAATGGAGTCTAATGTTTCTCTTCTCTCTAGCACTTCCTCGTGTAAATAACCTGTGCCACAGTTTTTATTTAGCAAAATTAATATATCAATATGATTTCCTTTAGCTCTTGATTTGCCAAAATACGCAGAGGAGTGTGTGTTGGAATACTGCTCAGAATTTACAAAGACTTTTAAATCATGATGACCTTGTTTTTGAAGAAATTTACAATCTAATAGAGAAACAAAGGCAGTGCATTAATTGATCTGAAGAAAACTAGAGCTACATGGCAATATGTGAGTGACAGAAAAGTAGAGAAACTAGTAACTGTTTTAGAGCCCACCATTCATTGGATTATCAAGTTTTTTGGTCTTATTTAGCGTTTGTCACGTTGACATCTTAGAGATGATTTCATTGATGGATGCTTACTACAAGCTTCCAAATGTAGTTAAGTGGGTGATCAGAACATATATTTGGTAACTTTATCATCATTTGTACCTGTTAAGAGCTGAAAAGCGAGATGGAAGAAGCAATAAATTGTCTTCCCCAAAGGGAAGATATTTTCTTGTTGTGTTTCATTTTCTGGATAATGGCAGTGGCCTTGACGACAAAGTTCCTTCCAATTAAACATCCCGGTCTCAGGCACAGATTGCTCCAGGAGGACTTGACTTCCTGGTTTCCTTAATGACCTTGCAGGCAACTCCGGCCATCTCCTCCCTCGCCGCCGCCAATGTGAGCGTTTCAGGGGGTGATTCATTTCTGTCGCCTGCATCCTAATCAGTCTCAGCATCCTATCATCTCATGCATCACTGTCAGACCCCCTGACTCTTTGCTATCTTGGTCCCTGTGAGAGGTCTGGAGATCAAATCACACCTGCTCATGAAACCCGGAGCCAGAGCAGCCTGCCTGAGCAAGCGCACCACGAGGGGCTCGTTTCTGTATGCTCACGTTATGCAGCTTCCCTGACAGCCCTTGACAATGTTGCAGTTTTCCCAGGGGCGCCTTAACGTAACTGATGTTCATCACAAGGGTAGGCTTCTATAATAGAATCAGTCCATGGTCAAGTGCTGCTCCTTCTCATGCTACCTGCTGAACCTTCTCCGGTGGCCACTTCCCTGCCATCACGGAGGCCCATGCTGGGGTGGGCCCTTTCCTCCAGCATCCCTGTGCCCGGTTGTGCCCACTGAATGTGGCTGCGGAAATGATTGTGGCATCTGTCATTGACACAATGACAAATTTCCCTTGCTACCCAAAGTTGCGTGTTCCTGTGAAATCTTTTGTAAGCCGAAATTGCATAATGTGAGAAAGCAATGCCATCCATTGACATGGGATTTTTTTTGATCTCTATCAGACCCCCGAATTACCTACCAAATCATCATAAGTAACACACAGAACCTAAAATAACATGAATGTAGAGTAAAAGCAGTGCCGCTCTTGCTACTCAGGACGCTGCCTCTGTAACGTGCCCTGAAAAACTGACAGTGAATACTTTGTCCACCCTTCTTCCATGAAACTGAACATAGGTACTAACGCAGGTCTTTAGTAAAAGCAGAGTAGTGTAACGCGAACTCTTGAAAAGCAGAGAATACTTGCATATCAGAAACCATTTCAACTTATTCTTCAGCTCCAGTCAATACAAATAATTCCCAAAATCTACACAAAGAGGAATTCTATAGGAAATTAACAAACCTATCAACTCATTCTATCAGCTGAGTTTATTTTATCCAACTATGCAAACTGTCATGTCCTTACTTAAAATCTCTCTCTCTCTCTCTCTCTCTTTTTTTTTGTCTCAGCCTTTCAATTTTCCACCATCAGACCTTTGCTCAAATGAAGACAGCACTAAAAATAGATTTCTGTTCATCGAGCTGAGTATAGAGAACATAGAGCACCATTCCAAGTATGTCCTCTTAGCTCAGTCTGCTCTATAATATGCAGACTGACTGTTCATCAGGGCATGGACTCTGAGTTGCTAATGAATTTGAAAACAATTAATTGCTACATATACTTACCTGCTCCACTTCAGGCTCACAATGTACAAATTGTAGTCATTTGTCTGGAGTGAGAGCTTATATCAAGGTCTGAACTTTGGTTCCTGTCCTATACTTCCACCAGTGCAGTTAATGGCCTTATACACACATGTAGTCAGTGATCATGGACATGACTTTTGTTGTACCTGGAAGAGATTCCAGTAACAATGTATTCCAGTTTCCTCCTGTTATAGATTAGCATTTGAATAACAGGTTAAGGCACTTGCTCAAGGCCATCCATCTTTGTGAGTTTATGTATTTAAAATAGTATTTTAGAAATTCTTTTCCAGTCTTTTAGCTCTTCTTGACTTGGGAGTTCACAAAGAGTATTTCCTGAAGCATGTTCAGAGGATGATTCTGGAAACTTGTAGAACATTCTTAACTCAAGAGAGACCCTATGCATGCTCCAGGAGTTCAATTTGGAGAAGGAAAAAGAAAGGAAGGTACATTTATTAAGCATCTGTTAAGAAAGGTGCATTCTATTGATGGGTCAGAGAAGCATTAATTGAGGGCTTGCCAAGTACTGAGTTGTTCAGACAGCTTTGCGTATATCATCCACCCATTTAATCCTCAAACTGCCCTGCGAAGAAAGAACTATTGTTACCATCCCCATTTTACAGATAAGAAACCGATGGCCAAGCCACCCAGCGAACAAGTGGTGTAGCCAGATTTACACCAAGGCACCATGTTATCTGACCCACAGGAAACCTCATCTTGTCTCTGTGCAGTGGGCGTTATTGATCCAAGTTTATAGATGAAGAAACGGAAGCTCATAGGAATTACGTGACTAAAGTCTGGGAGGTGAAAGTGGCAAGACATGAACTCGAGTCAACATCTTTAAAGTCTACCAATGTATTGATAAAAAGAAATGATGATTTAGGGCATTTTAATCCTGACCTAGAGGAGTTGTATCTAAATCAATTGAGCAAATTAACTAATAGAAAGAATAGAAGCTTCAGCTATATTTATATGTTTGAATTGCCCTTTCTCCCTGATACCATACTTCTGATATTAGTCCTAGTAAAGTCCCTTTCCGGACAGGGTATACATACACCGTACACCAAGACACTCCTTCCCAGATGCCTAATGTGGCTTCCAGCACAAAGGCTGCTCAACAAGCTTGTAGCGAATGAGCTTATAAGGCCAGCCCGGCATGTCATGGTCCCCAACTCTCCATAGTAGGTGGGATCTACTGTTTTGTCTGATTCATGAAAAAAACTTCTTGTGGGTCCTTATCTGAAAGATGCACTCTGTCTGTTGTTGGTGGTGAATTTTCAGGCAGCTGGGCGCTTAGGATAAAATGAGAACAAAGATTTCATCAGAATTCACACTAGAAATTCATCTTCAGTGTGTGAATCCTGGCTCCGGCAGGGGGTGGGACAGACAGTCACAATATCACCGTGGTCTTCCACTGAAGATGTGTAACTTATCAGAGCAGCAAAATCTCTTATGAAATGTGTGCTAAGGTGATGCTGTTCAGGCAGAAGGCTGGTCAACAGCACACTTCCCTGAAGACGTCTTTCAATTGCAGGTGCATTACAATTAGAGACAGGGAAAGGCTGGGGATAGTCACCAAGTTTATTTCCTCTGCCAAGGCAAAGACGGCCTGAGATCTTGTTTCAGATAAAATACCTTCCAAAATCTAGCTTGTTTGACTTCATATGGAAGACTCTAATACTGATGTAATCCAAAGATCCCACTAGTATCACCTGAATTTTTCTTTAGTTCAGTGACATTTTCCCCAAGTAATAACTTGTTCTCCAATTTTATCAAATCATTTCCCTACTTTATTTCTGGAATCAGAGAATGTTGCTCCTGGAAGGACACTAAAAGATTATCTAGCCTATGTTACTTTTTAGAAAGGGGAACTATGAGAGTCTGAATTAAGGTTTCCTCTGCTCTGACACACATTCCCTGAATGAGGACTGTGGCCCGAGCCTCACTATATTACTTTTTCTTACACATAACCAGGGCTCGCCGTCTTACAGATAGTGAATCTAGGCTTTTAAATGTGATAATTCTGGTGCCAGAAAAAAAATGTACTTAACAGCTGAAACAGCTACAAATGCTCACTGTTTACAGCTCTTATATTTTGGTAAATGGAATTTGACCAGTGCTAGATCTCATGCCATAGAACAATGATTAGTGTTTTATAGGATACAATTAAATTCCAAATATTGTTTCCCTGCAAAGACATCTGCATGAAAAATAACAGTCTGAAAGCAATTCAACATTTATAGTGTTCAGCATCAGCTACAAATATCTGCTCTTGAGAGCACAGGGCTTTCTTTTCTATCACTAAGATTTTACGTTTCTTGAAATAGTCCGCTCAGTGTTTTGATGCTAAATGTATGCTTACCATGGGCAACCAAAGACCATCTTACAGACCAGAAGCATAAAAGTCGTTTGCTAAAACATGGACACTATGTTTTATTCTTGGCCATTGCTATGGATTAGAAGTGTGACATCGTTTTCTCCTGTACCTCCAATTGATCTGTTGAAGCCCTAACTCCCAATGTGACTATATTTGGAAATAGGAATATTACAGAGGTAATTAAAGTTGAATGGGTGAGGTCTTAATCTGTTAGGGCCAGTGCCTTAAACAGAGGAGTGCACAGAAGAAAGGCCATGTGAAGACATAGCAAGTCAGGGAGGGAGCTCTCACCAGAAACCAACCCTGCCAGCACCTTGATCTTGGGCTTCAGCCTCTAGCATTGTGAGAAAACAAATGACTGTCGGTTATGCCACCTGGTCTGTGATCCTGTATTATGGCCGCCTGGGCTGACTAATACCGTTACCAAGCCCCACTCTTTAAATCTGAGAACCTGATGATACTTGACAGGAAGAAGAATATAAGCCAAAATGTGGAGAAGGTTTTACTGAGGTCTGGGTGGGTGTAAGATCCCAGCAGTGGGACTGAGATTTTCCTAACACTGCAGAGAGTGTCAGGGTTGACAGCATTTCATGGAACTGGCCTTGAAGTTCCCTGTTCCCTCAGTCCTTTCATCTCCCCTATAGTCTCGGTGATAGTATGTCCGATTTCTTTCCACCCTGTCAATTCATGCTTCTGTGATGCAACAGGAGTGGTATCAAAGCATTAAAACCCCTCAACTTCCGCAGCATTGGAATATGAAATAGCATAAGCCAACAATTATTTTGATCCCATCAGAGATGTGGAAATTCCATCATTTTTCAGACACATCACTGTGTATCTGACTCGGTCTATGAGCAAATTAGCATAGGCCAACCAATGTAAGTGTCTCCTTTTTAGATAGTTGGCATTCCCTACTTTTAACGTAGCTTGGGTTAATACATGAAATTGAAGTTCTTCCTTAGTCAGATACAATTGGGTAGCAGGTAGGGGTTGAAAGAAAATGAACCAAATAAGGGCATATTTGAGAAATGTCTGTAGGATTATGCCAATTCTTAAGATGTCAAGTGATTTTGACAAGTGGTCTTAAGTCCATTAATCACTTGTGTAAAATTCTTGAGCCTATTGCAGTTAGTTGCAACTCCAACTGCAATCTGACTTGACAGGTTTACTGGAGTCCTGGGGGGAGCAGATACCAGGTGGGGCATGGCCTCAGAGGTGAAGGTCAATGCTGAGTGTCCAAGGGTTCCCAGTATCTTAAAAGGACATTTCCTATTGGTACATTTGGACACACTTCAATAGAACGTGCTTAAACAAATCTGTTTTCCTGTTCGGAAGTTACAGATTAATGACAGCTGACAAGAAGTAAAGGTACAATGTAACATCTTTATATAGCATGTGCTTGGCTTTGTGGTTTTCAAAACGCAGCTAACTTTGGAAACGTATTTGTACAGCCTGTTTTTCTGCCTCTGAAATAAAAAATTTAAAAACAACTCCTCTTTCTTGTAAAAAAAATTTCCTGTGTTCCAAGCCTTAATTATAAAAAACAAAAACAAAACACAACAAAATTCTCAAAAGGTGATTTAAGTTAATTATGATATGGAATATGGCCCAGCTCTCTTTATCTTTGATAATGACAAAATCTATTTCATCAGTGACAGAGTGTCTCGAAGGCCATCTATCTTTGGACTACAAAGGATGTTGAGGGATATCTATTTTCATATGTCAGCATCAAAGGGAAATTTGCTCTCATAGCCTTGGGATGCTTCCATCACACGAGGCAAACATTGTGTGCATGAAGTGGGTTTTGGCTTTGGACCAGATCTGAGGAAAACCCACACTTACTTCTGCTGAGTCTTCATCTAACTATGGCTGCTGTGGGCTCCCCTTGCTTTTCCAAAGATGAACCGTAGTCACCCTCAAAATACAGTTGTTTATGTGAGGATCTTGGAGCAGACTCTGTGCCGTGTTTCTCAGAACACGTGAGAAACATCTGGAATGCCTTCTGAGACGGTGGTTGATTCAGATGACACCTCTGAGGTTTCCGAGGCCCTGTTTCTCGATACTTTCTGTTTCTCACGCCCACCTCCCTCAGTTTTGTCCTTGGTTGGATGTATGGGGCAGGCAGAGGGCACACACACACACACACACATACATATTAGGGTTGCCAGAAAAACAGGACCTACTGTTTAACTCAAATTTCAGCAAATACTCTTTTAGTGTAATTCTGTCACAGATACTGCATGGTAGATACTTATAGTAAAAAAGCATTTACCTGAGATTTAATTGTGCATCTTGTATTTTCATTTGCTAAATCTGGCAACCCCAACACATATATGCATATACATGCACATATATGTATACATGCAAACACATTTAAATCTATGTATTTGTATACATGTAATTATAAATAACACTCCCTAATCCTAAAATGAGGTTAGCACTTAGCACCTGTTTTTATATGCTCCTGTTTATTATATACTTCCCACGTGTCAAAGTACTCATACTTGTAAGTTCATTAAAAAAAATTTATTTAGTTATTTTTAGAGAGAGGGAAAAGGAGGGAGAAAGAAAGGGAGAGAAACATCGATTGGCTGCCTCTTGTATACACCTCGACCAGGCATGGAACCCATAACCCAGGCAAGTGCCCTGAACCATGACCTTTCACTTTACAGGATGATGCCCAACCAACTGAGCCACACCGGTCAGGACTTGTAAGTTCATTGCCGATGTCTCTTCTCCCTACCAGCTGGTGTGCTCCACAGCAACTGTGGCTATGCCTGCTACAGACTCAGAACCCAGCACAAAACAAGCTGGCGAACCAAGACTACAGAAAATACGGTAAAGCCCTCCTCCAGGATTTGGCCAACAGATCAGTCTCCCTATAAGAGAGTGAAGAGGAGGTGTGCCCAACTATGGACAAAAGATCGAGTCAACAACTGGAACCATGAGAGATAAAGGGGCTGCATTATATTCTCTTCAACGCTTTCATCTTGCTGATTTTAAACAAGCATTTTTAAATCATTTTTCCCCCTCAGTATGTGGCTGGCCCACTGGGTCACAGGGGATTTTGCACACGGGTACTTCTCCCATGACCCTCCCTTCCCTGTGAACTCCCCCTGCATGCCATGGGATCACCAGGTGTGGTTTGCATCTCCTGAGGCATGCTGGGAAAGTTTCCCTTTCCCCCAAGTGCTGTTAAAAAAAATACCATTAAGGAATTTTTATTTTCGCCAAAAGCATTCAAACTGAGGGCTGAAAGAGAAGCCAGAAATGGAAGCCTCCGCCCACCTGACATGTCATTAGTGGCATTTTAAAATTATAGCCTCACCAGCTTCCCTACGAAATACTACATTTTTCATCCTCGGTGGCTGTGATTAAGTAACACGCACTTTGCACAGTTCCTGTGGTGACATGGCTCCATTACAAAGGCCTCCTGTGTGGCCTGCGGGTCATTAGAAACCTCACAAACTATTAGGGAACAGTAGCAGAGCTGCTAACAAACCCTTCACATTATGGCTCCCTTTCTAACTGGGACAAAGAATAAAGACTAAATTCACGATGGGTTGGGAGTCGCATAAAACGGGTAAGTGGCAGTATCTATGATACACATGCTTGCAAAGAGGATCACCATGTTAAGCTGTAATTCTCAGAATGTTTTCCCATAGAGATCCTAGCCTAACTGACCTGATCCCCCAAATTAGGGCTTCATTTCTGAATTCCACAAGTTCCCAGAGTCACTTCAATGTATTTGAGCTTCATATGTTCATAAACGCAGGTTTCAGGAATGTGGTGTCAGTCATAGTTAATTTTATGTGTCATCTTGACTGAGCTAAGGGATGCCCAGATAGCAGGTAAAACTTTATTTCTGGGTGTGTCAATGACGGTGTTTCTGGAAGATATTAGTGTTTGATTCAGTGGGCTGAGTCAAGAGATCTGCCCTTACTGAAGTGGGCAGGCATCAGCCAATCCACTGGGGGCCTGGGTAGAACGAAAATGCTAATTCTCTTTCTTTTTCAGCAAAAATATCCATCTTCTCCTGAACTCGAACACTGGAGCTCCTGGTTCTCAGGCCTTGGACTCTGGGACTTGGACCAGTGACCACTGGTTCCCTGGCCTTTGGCCTTAGGCCGGGTATTAGACTATTCATTGGCTTTGGTCACTGGCCTTGGATTGAATTACACCATCTTTCTTGGTTCTCCCACTTGCAGATGGCAGATCATGAGACTTCTTGGCCTCTGTAACCATGTGAGCCAATTCTTATAATAAACCTCCACTTATATGTGTCTGTGTGCATCCTACTGGTTCTATTTCTCAGGATAACCTTGATTAACACAGTGCCCCGTACTGAAGTTGTCTCTAATAGGGGCCTGTACCCTCAACAGGGCTTACACTTCAACTTCAACCCCTGATATGACAACTTGTCCCCCAGAGTGGGCAGCACTGAAGTGCATAGCCAGGCTCTCTGTGTACCAGTCCGTCACCCCCTCTTGGCCGCCCAGGCCCATGAGGTCGTTTTGGCCACGGTCCCATAATGGCTAACACAGGCTCTTCACGTGCATATGAACATCCAGGTGCAACACCCAACACATCTCAACCTCACAAACCTTTGGTCTGATTTCCATGAGCTCCTCAGGAGACGTGAAACGCAGAAACACAGGCCCATATTTTACTGGCACTTTGACTAATCTTCAGGGGAAAATCCGGCTTATGTGGGAAGTGATTGACTACGGTACCCTTTTCCCTGAGCTAGCACTAAGCCCAGACCCAGATGTGCTCTTGGCATTCCATCTTTCCGATGACATATAAAAATGAGGAGCCACATACTCTGGGCTATTACACATCCCATGGCACTGTTAGCAAGACTGGCGGCTTTACCCTTAACGTGTGGCAACATGCCCAACTCAGAGACTGAAGTTTCAACTGCTCAAGACCCTTCAAGACCTGATAGCTTGCTCTGTTATTTGTCCCCGAGATTGACTAGCATGTGGGAGGGGCCATTCATCTGTTGAGTTTCCCCCAGAGCTTGCTGCCTTTTAGCAGGGAACTTAAGCAACCCCTGTGTAAAATATCCTCGCATGCTGATGTAAACAAATGCTACATGAAATAAGTTATTTGAGGATCAAGTGGGCACTTTTTTATAAACAAATTTATTTCTTACAAAACCTATATAATTGCGAATGGTGATGGGTGTATGTAGAAGCAAAATATGAGGGTAGATTTTATTTTTGTGTTAAATAGATGCCTTCTAATGAAGTTATAAGAGGGTATTTTTTTTCATATTGCTCTAAAGCACAAATGTCTGTTTGGTACATGAGGAAATTTAGTTCATACGAGCATCATTTTTTTTTTTTTTTGTATTAGCTGGGATTGGTTCCCAAATGCCTTCCATAGCCACTCAATTTATCACCTTCATCAGGTCCCCTTGGAGACTAAATTCAGCATCTCCAACCCTATAAAAGAGCTTCCCATGGGGAGGTCCACTGCCCCAGTCATTAAGGGAGGAGGCAGGGAGACTGGGCTGGGGGACTGGATTTATACAAATGAACAGAGAAGTCTTCCTCTAACTGTGCCTCCTCTTTTATTTTTTTTGCCAGCGTAAAGTGTTTCTTGTTCCCTGCTTTAATCTAAGCTTTATCCAAACGATGACACATTGGAAAAAGAGGCTATTTCAAAGGCCATCACTCACTCCCCTGATTCCCTGCCATGTGGGTCTGTGGTTCTGACCCTCTGAAGGGCTTCTTCATTCCCTATGTGAGTCTGTTCCACACACCGCCCACGCCTCCCCTTGAAACTCAACAGTGGTTCAAGTCATGTCAAGGCCTACAATCTCTAAGCCACACTTAGCAATCCCAGGCTGCCTCCACACCCATAAAACACCAAGCAGCTTGTCACACACTCTCATGAAATACCAGGGAGATTTATATTCGTCCGTAACCCAAGCAATCCCCATCTAGGTTTTCCAGGATCAACTCATTTCTTATAAAATGCTCATGTCCATCAGAGCAGGTGCAATGTTACACGGCCGTTAGCAATAACGAGACAACTTTTTGTGCGCTGTCGCTGAAATCCAGTCTTAGCACTTTGTCGTTGCAACTTAAGGGAAGCTTTCTTGGTTTGTCGCTTTGGTGTGGAAGAGCGCTCGCGCGGTCCCCGTCGCCCTCGGCACGCCGCTCTGTGCTTTGCGCCGCTGCCCTGTCTGGTTCAGCGTCGTCCGGGCGCAGTCACGTCTGACTGCACGTGCCCCTTTCTAGGTCACTGAGACATGAAGTGAACATCCCTCCTAGTCTTCATCCTTTCCTCCGAGGACTGGCAGGGACAGGGAGGAGGGCAGGTAAGTGGGAGCAGTGGCTGCTGGGAGGGTGGGGAATTAATTTGCATCCATTTCTCACCTTGCGAATTGGGATGCCACTTTCTCCTCACTCGGTCTGCGGGCTCATCTCCAGTGCGGATGCGGCAATTACTTAGCTCATCAGAGGTAATGTGCCCCGTAATAAGGCAAAGACGCTGGTCAAGGCTGGGCCTGAAAACTTGTGGATACTATCCAGATTCTGTATTATACGTTAAGGCAGCCATAATTTTTGCTAAAACCTGTATGTATATATAATGTATTATATAGCATTTTATATGTACATACATATATCATCATCATCATCATCATCATCGGCAGCCGTCCGTCTCGAGAGACGATGGTGTAGCTTCTTAAGAGTCTATCTGCACCGCCGAGAATGGCTGTGCAGTCCGACTCGGGAGTGACATGGTATCTGTCTCCTCCCGTGTTGAATCGACATCTTGCGATGATGCTGGAGTGTCCTCTCCAGTGAAGCTGAAGCTACAGAGCCTGGGCAGGGTGATATGGAGGGTCTGCTGTTGCCCATGCAGCAGACCCCCCCTCTCTTCGCAGCTGAAGGGTCCAAGGGAAAGACGGAGTCAATACAGCTTGGCTTCAGGTGCGCCGCAGGAGTTGCCGGTGTTGACTACAACGTCAAACCGCCTTAGGGACTCCGGCTCTGGATTTTCTGTCGGGGTTTACTCCCTTAGCCTTTCCCCTGAAGAGGTATGCCGCAAGGCAGCGGAGGTTTTTTGGAGTCAGAGTTTTCCTTCTCTGATACATACATATATATGTCTACATATTTCTATAAAGTTCTCTTATCTTGCTTCTTGTCTTCTTACCCCCACTGGGCTGTAAGTTTCATTACGGTGGAGATTCTGCCTATTTTGTTCATTATTGTAACCCCAACACTTAGAACAATGGGTCTTCTTGCTCCCACCATGGATGCTTAATAAATATTTTTTGCATATATAAATTCATATTAATATCAAATTTTAGATTTGAATTGATCTAAAAGATTTGCGGATGATGGTAAGGTGCTCTATTTTTAACACAAGACTTGTGTAGATAACAACACTATTTTTAAAAAGCACGGTTTTAGTTTTGTGGGGCCAGTAAAGTTCATCAATGTTTTACTTAGGCTGAAAAGAAAGTGAGTCGATTAGCCTCCTACCTCCTGACTCATCGTCCCCTTTTCTTTTTCTTAGTCCTACCATGAATTTGAATCTGTAATTTCTGCTTTGATCCATTTGATTATAAAGAGTGGGGCCAATCAAGCTTGAAAATAGAAATTCTAAATTAGAATTCTAATTATGCAAATGATTTGCTGCATCAAATATACCTGCCTCAGTTTCTTACAAGGGTTCATCCCAACCCAAGTCTTCCTTGGAAGGAAGGAGCATGTGTGGCCTCAGGCGGAGACCAGACATCTTCCTTTGTACTCGCCTCTGCCCAATTTCTTATGAAGTAATAGGGACTGACCTCTGGATTCAAGGCTGCTGCTCAAAACAGGTTCATAAATATTAAAATACTGCTGAGTGAGTATGTGGTGTTTTGTATATTAATGTTTGTGAGTTAACTATAGTTTACCTCTTCCTAGTTTTCTTCTGGGAAGGTTTATGTACACATATATTTAAAAAATAATAATTCCTCATTTCAAACTTTTTCGATCAACTTTCAGCTTCCAATCTCTCCTAGTTGAATCTGTCAGAAAAAGTTTTGTCCTAAATTAGGAATCCCTGCAAGGGTGCCTCAGAGAATATGATACCAAGTATCAGAGAATGTCAGAAAGGGACATCCAATGCAATTATTCTTCAGAAGAGAACTTAAGTTTAGAGAGACTCCAATGCCAAGTCATGGTTATACCTCCAGTTGGCGAAACAGACGCCGCCAGATGCCAGGCTTCTGATTTTAAATACAGTGCCTTTCCCTAAAAAGTAACTAACCAAGGACAGTTCCTAAAAAGTGTTTTTCCCTGAAGATGGAGAACACATGTTACACGGATTCTTTTTTCCCATTCATTCATACATCCACTCATTCATCCAAACATACGTATCTCCCTTATTACTTATTCTTCAGCACCGAGTCCCAAGCTGGCATGCAAGGCTGACCAAGTTAAAGTTCCAAAACCAAGAAAGTCTCAGTGTGAGGGAGGCCCTCCTCATAAATTACATCCTCAAGCCTGTTGCTGTCCTTCCTCCTGATTTGGGTAAAACTAATCACCCCAAATTTCCGATGAAGAAATTAGACACAGCACATTTCCCACCAATATGCTATGGGGTCTTCCACTTACGTGCTGAAAAAAAAGTGTATGTGGCTCTACTACAATGACTATAATTTTTAAAAAAACTGGGAAAACAATCATTAGGAAGGATGTGAAACATTGGAATAATGGTGTAAAACAGTGCAACCAATTGTTATTATTTTACTCTAGTCCTTATCTATCTGTATGAATGTTATTTACTTATCTTTTTCCCATCTTGTACTGTAAGAGTTTAGCATATGCCTGGTATAAAGAAATGCTACATAATGACTACATTCTTCACTTACTATATGTTTTAAACACAAAGTATTTGTGATATGCCTACTATGTCCTTGTCTGCATGTTGGATACTGGAGGACGAAAAAACTTAGTAGGTAAAATTTTTGTATTGCAAAGAGCTGTCGTTGCTAAAGGAGATACACATTTAAATATAATTTTTAAAAATAAACATATTTCAAAATGACCAGTGAGAAAGGGAAAACTCAAGAACTATAAGAAAAAGCAAAAAGGATGAAAAGTATGGGATCCTGTCTCACTTTTATAATTTTAAGAAAATTCTAGCAATACTTTCATTGATTTAAAAAGTGATAATGGGCAAAATAATAAGGCTTAAGCAAAGCCTAGTGCCTCTTCAAGGCTCTTGGACTAATCAATAAAGCAATCACAATTTTCACCCACCTCTCCCTTTCAGACACACATCAGGTGTAATTCAATACAGTTTTGAAACAGAAACATAAAATGTCCTCTTTATAGAGGGAGACATGTTCGGTTCCCTACTTGGTAAAACTCAGGAGCAATGTACCTATGTCTGCAGCCAGACACAGCCCCACACCTGGGGTCACCTGACCTTTACCTGCTCCAGGCCAGCAGGCCAACTCTTGGACTAAACTCAGCTCACTCAGCATCAAGTCAGCCATTGTACAGATCAGCTCTGACTTTGTAACCACATTCCAGTGCTGTGAGCTCCTGCCTCCTTCCCGACGCCAAGTCCCTCTGTCGTATCCACATTCCTCTGGGTCTGACTACCTGCCTTGTCACTGTATCACCAAAGCACATGTCTTGCCCATTCCCTTTGCGGGTCGTCGTCGTTGGCAGCCGTCCGTCTCGAGAGACGATGGTGTAGCTTCTTAAGAGTCTATCTGCACCGCCGAGAATGGCTGTGCAGTCCGACTCGGGAGTGACACGGTATCTGTCTCCTCCCGTGTTGAATCGACATCTTGCGATGACGCTGGAGTGTCCTCTCCAGTGAAGCTGAAGCTACAGAGCCTGGGCAGGGTGATATGGAGGGTCTGCTGTTGCCCATGCAGCAGACCCCCCCCTCTTCGCAGCTGAAGGGTCCAAGGGAAAGACGGAGTCGATACAGCTTGGGTTCAGGTGCGCCGCAGGAGTTGCCGGTGTTGACTACAACGTCAAACCGCCTTAGGGACTCCGGCTCCGGATTTTCTGTCGGGGTTTACTCCCTTAGCCTTTCCCCTGAAGAGGTATGCCGCAAGGCAGCGGAGGTTTTTTGGAGTCAGAGTTTTCCTTCTCTGATGTGCCCTGACTGGAAGATCGAACCAGCGACACTTAGCTCACAGGCCGACGCTCAATCCACTGAGCCAAACCAGCCAGGGCTCGTTTTTCTGTCTAGTCACTGGTTATCTTAATAGCTTCGTTATTGCTCATCCTTTAAAAAGCTTTTTCTTATCGTAGAATGTAGGTTTGATTTCCGAGTCTCCTGGGGAGGCAGGGTGGGGTAGGAGGAAGATAAGGTGCCCGGGCAGTGTCCTCGCTCTTGACTCTGGGCCAGTCTTTTCCCTCTGTGGGTCTGTTACCTCATCACAGACTACTTGATTGCAAAACCCTTTGCCCACACACTATGCACGGGGCTCCACATCAGGTCTGCTGCACCCCACACTGCAATGTTCCTTAGAACCAGGCTGCCACCCCAAGATAAACAGAGGCATACAGCCAGTGGGGCTTTTATGGGGAGGCTTGAGCACAGGGCAAGGAACTTTGTCTTCATTTGAGTGAGGTCATTGCCAGGCAGTGGTGGAGGGTCTGAAGACAGATCCTTCTTTTGGAAGTGTTACTGGTGGTGTTGGAAGCAAAATTGGACCTCGGCTCTTGGTTTCAGTGAAGAATCCTGAGCCAAGAACTCAGATGATAAGAGAAAGTTTATTTAGAAAGTTACAGAGGTAGTAGAAGTGAGCCAGCTGGGTTGCACAGGCTCAGAAAACAAATTACAGAAGCAAAAGAAGGGCCCTTGGAGCTTAGGAGAGGGAAAGGCAAAAAGGTACGGTACCTGAGGGGTGTGAGAAAGGCTCACAGTAAAACACCAGGACACAGGACTTCAGCAGCTAAGTGAGGCAGTTATTCACGAGTCTGCAGAGTCGGGTGCAAAGCCAGCCAGGAGCCTGTGAGTGTGTACAGTATAGTGCTGGGAACGCAGCAGGTGCTCAGGAAGTGGTAGCCAGTGGAGGTGAGTTTTCCTTCCCCATCATGTCAAAACTGTGACAGACACACTCAATCAATCGTTTCACTTTTATCAGGCATCCTCACTGTAACGAGCTGATTTATAAAGGACTCTGCACTTAAAGCGACAAAAGCCAGGTGGCACAGTGCAAAGGCTGTGTGGTTTGGGAGTTCAGGGACACATGTATGTTCTTCCTGGAGTCACCAGGAAGTCAGTGTCTATGTGACCTTAATCAAGTCAGCTGATATCTTGAAGCCTCACTGTTGTCACCGAGAGAGAATAGATTCAGTTAGATAATGTTTTAAGTCCTTCTTAGCTCTAAGTTTTTGATTCTTTATGAAAAATAAAGCCTTCATATAGTAACAAATATCATATTTGTCTATGCCCTCCCTGACAGATGAGCTGAACGGTGGGGGGTTTAGGTCTCCTCTCCTGCACGTTAGCAAGAGCGCTGCAGATACCTGATGTGTGTAAGGGGAAAATATGATAGTTGAGTCCAAGAAATTGCTACTATACTGGATATGAATGTGTGGCTTCTAGCTCAGCCTCCTCTACATCACCTGGGGACTTACTATACATGCCAAATCTCAGGTCATCCCCAGACCTACTGAAGTAGAGACTTGGAATGAGCCAGCAGCCAATGGTTTCCAAAGCCCTACAGATGATTCTGGTGTTCTATAAATTGAGAAACACTGCTCTGATCTCTAATCTATGAAAACATTCATGCACAGACACAGTGGGGAGGAGGTGAGAAAACCTTTACTATGAATTAAGATATCTACATCAGAACAAGGACATATATTATACCGTACTTATTTGTCCCTAATAATTTCTAGACATTTTAAAAAAAGTAAAAATACTCAGAATTGCCTAGTGTTCAATTTCATTCCCAGTAGATTATTTGACTTTAAAGGAGAAATGGACGGCCAGTAGAAACGTAAGAACATTGCTAAGGACAAATAAACATTGATCGCTAAGGGGGAAGAAAGCTACTTATCATATTATTTCTTTTGTGATCAGTCACTCCCTCTGCACATAGTTCACTTCAAACATCTCACAGTTTAATATGGTGAAGATGCCTCCAAACAGTGGCTTAATCCATTGATTTTTCTTGTTATTTTCATTACCTACTTAAGTACAAAATGCACTCATTGTGGCTTCAAAGACTGAATTCAGTTGATCGGATTGCCATATTTGAAGAAGGGTATCGGATACAAATGGACACCCCTAAGCAGCCTCTGCCAATGCAGAAGAGCATGATGCCAACACGCGGTGAGGCCTCAAACCAGAGAACATGTCTTAAGAAGTTAGTGTTCACACTTCATTTAGCACCAGATGGACCCAGAAGCTACTATTTGCAAGCATGGGTCATGGAACTTGTTTATGTCAAGCCTTCCATGGTTCACCCTTATCTGCCAATAGTATCCTCTGTAAGGAAACCGCAGAGCCTTACTGCCTACCTCACATCCTACGTCTTCCTTTCTGGCCTTCCTGTAGGAGTCCCAGGGCTTGAGGCAGCCTATCTTGTCCCCATCCTCCTCCTCAGGCACTGCTGCTAAATCCTGCTCACCACTGGTTTCTGAACACATGGTCACACCGTCCATTTGAAAGGCCCACCTTCCTTGTTGGAATGGTAGGCACTTTGGGATCACTCATTATTTTTCTTAGAATTCCAATAGCAGCTTGGTAGGTTCTTATAAGTATCTGTTGAGTGAAATAATTTTATTTTCTGGTTATACCCTCCTTTTTTTTACCCCCAAAGTGGTGGCCTTCTTAGGAGGTAAAAAAAAAGAAAAAAAAATTCCTTAGCCCTGGCCAGTGAGGCTCAGTTGGTAGGAGTGTCGTCCTTAGACTGAAAGGTCATGGGGTGGATTCCTGGTCAGGGCACATGCCTTAGTTGTGGGTTTGATTGAAACGTGCTAGAGGTAACCGATCAATGTTTCTCTCTCACATTGATGTTTCTCTCCCTCTTTATCCCTCTCTCTCCTTCTCCCCCTTCCCCTTTTTAAAATAAATAAGCATGTCCTTGGGTGAGGACAACAAAAAAATTTCCTAGTGATTCCATTCTCGAAGGGAAAAGTCATGGTCAGAAGCAAAAACATTCCTCCTATTGTGTTTTCTCAGCTGCCTACAGAAAGAGTAATTTTTAGAGGAAGCCAGTCAAAAAGCTTGTGACTAGCTAGCTGTTAAATTAGTTTTCCATTCATTTTTGACAAATGGGTTGTAATTACAGTTTATATCACTTTTTAAGCCTGTGGAAGTCTACCAGAGATTAGGGTCTTTTAGGGAAAAACATGAACTGAATGGGAAAAAGAAAAGGTCCAGATATATAAAGAGTGATGGAGAATCATTTCAGTCAGAAACCCCAGTGAGTGAGGAAATTGAGTGAGTTTTCTCTCCTCCAACTCAGGATCTCTGTGACCATAGCTAAGCCCTGGGCACTTTTAGATGCCACTTTCCCATCCAGCTTCACGATCTCCAAGCAAATGCCAACAAGATGCTAGAGGAGATCATGATGATGGGGATGGGGGTGGGACAGGAAGGAGAGCTTTTGAGGAACGTTTGCTGAGTGTGCAGAAAAAGGCAGTGTCCTTAGACACCCGAGGAAGAAGCAAACTGAACGATGCAAATGAGAGAATCCAGGTTGGCTCTCGAACTGACTTCTCTGAGCACAAGGGAAAAGACAAGCAGGAGGGGAAAGATACTGGAGTTAACGTATACATGATCAGGACTAGGTCATTTGGTAGTGCCAAGAAAGAGTTCCCATGGACACAAGATGGGTCAGAGCCAGAGGCAAAGCCTTCAGACAAGCATTAAGTAAAGCAAGGCAGTTGTCGACCTTGCAACAGGCTTGAAGAGCTAAAAAGGAGGAACCCAGCAGTAACTAGAAGGGGGTTGAGTTCAGGCCAAACTTTTTGCAGTCCGAATATTGCTTAGCTGAGATCAAGCTAATGTACCATGCGCCTGCACCTCCTAGAGAGGCAGGAGGATTCACTCCATCCAATCATCCCAGTTTGTCATCCCATCTGCTCTCACCTCTCCCAGCTGCACACAAATGTCAAGCCTGGCCGCAGTGGAACAAGAAAGTGAATATAAATAGTGGGACACAGAGAACTGCTATTCAGAGATGCTGGGAGGAAACCAAACATCTATTTTTATCTTGAGAGAGCGTTGTGGGTGTGGTGGTCTTTTGCAGAAGAGAAAGATTACTTTAATGATTTGTATTTTTATTATAGAAAAAGTGTGTCCTATTACAGAAAATGAGGACAGTTTTGAATATTCAAAGGAAGAAAGAAAAACAAAAGCCTTTGTTCCATGAGTCACATACAATAATTGGGTATATTTTAGAGTGTTTCCTTTTAGTCTCTTGGTATGCAGATACATTTAAAAATATTGTTGAAATCACTGTTTAACATTATGTGTAATCACTTCTCATGGATTACATATAATTTATATAATTACATCACTTCTAACTGAATAAATTTACCATAATTTATGTTATCATACCTCTATAATTGAATAATAATGTGGGGTATGAGAAAAGATAAAATATTTAAAGACCAGTGAAAGAGAATTATATAAAACTTTGAAAGAATATTTCAAAGTAATTAATTTGACCTGGAGATGGAGGTTTGGAAAAAAGGAGCATCTGAAATTTCGGACAGATAGAAAACAAAAGTACTTTTAAAATTAAGAACAAAAATTTTTTTCAGAGAAAGATGACAATGATTCAGATGTGTTTATATTTGGTCATGTGGTTTATTTTATTATTGTTAATGTTGTTGTTGTTGTTACTGCCATTGAAAATAATGATCTATTTAATATTTCTGTGACTTTATGATTATTTCTGAGGGAGTAGATTGACAGAGCTAAAATTTCTCTGTAAAACACATAAATATTATTAATATTTTTTATTGCTTTCCAAAAGTCTTACACTAATGAATGGTCTGAACAAAGTTTGTAACTGTTCCTATTTTATTATAATCAGGCCACCATACCTAGTCTTCATTTAAACACTCTTTGCTAATTTGATTGGTAACAATTAATACCACTTTTCTCTCCAATAGAAGTCAGGTTTAACATTATTTTAATATTTTCTAACTAACTTCAGTCTTCCCCTTGTTACTTATTGGTTCAAAACATTAAAAAATTTGGCTGTCGATGTGTTACTTTTTTTTTTGAAAATCCATATACCAGAGGTCTTTATATAATTAGTGTATTGTGATTTCTCAAAGTCACCTTTGCTGCAAATATTCTCGTCCGTGTCTTAATCTTGACAGTTGATACAGAGAAGTTTCACCTTTTTATACAGTCATCCCTACTTTAAGGTTTAGAAAGAAACAACTTGGTCATTTCATGAGGTCCCTTTTCTCAAGATGCTTACCTGAACAATTTACACTGTGTCACCTTACATGTTGAAACTGCAGAAGGAATGAACAATTCATCATGTCACATGAGGGTCATGAGCAGACATTAGCCATTTAACTGATGGAGCTAAATAAGATCTGGCATTGATAATGTCTTCTTAAAGGCAAATCTTCTGTATGGGTTTCTAATTCTAAAAATAGGACAAATATAGCCTTGCATATAAAAATAACTTAGTCCATTTTCATGTTCCTGTCCTTTAAAAAATAGTTTAAAAGCATTTGTCCCAGGTACTTCCTGCTGCTTTGGGTAGCATTTACAAATACATAATATCACGTGAAGGAATCCTGCAAAGTTTTAGATGTTCTACTTTTTTGGTTACTTATGGTACCAGGATTCTGATCGCATTAAGTATTCTTTCTTTCACCCCGGAGAAACATACATCTGCTTCTGCTGACATCTGTTCTCCTTTGTGGGTTCTGAGGAAACATTTATTTCTTTTTTGCTTTTCTTCCTGTTTCAGCAATGTCTGCTTCTCATCTCAATCAATCACCTTTGCTTGGCAATAAGTTAATAGAGCAAGAATGCATAGCTAAAGAGGGAGTGTGTAGCACAGAATGTAGGATTTAGACAACATTCTTGGCTCATTGCGTGATATCTGCCAGGCAGTACAAAACTCATGGTGGATGGCTTCCTTTGTAAGAGAATATTATAAACGACAATATCACAGTCATTAGTTTCCTACCACATTGAGCACAGAGGAAGAGAAATGGTGCAGGAGTTAGGAAAGGCTCTGCTTTTGGGGTGTAATTTTCAACATTGGTCTTGCAACATCTTTGAGTCACCTGTATCTTCCTCCCTATAAGTTACTTTTGCTCCTGGAGTCTGGTGCCCTGATGCACTTTCATAGGCATGGAAGGCCACTACAACATCAGGAGAGGACAGAAGGCAACAGGCTCTATTTTGTGTACTCCAGACAGAACTGCCTTTTTTTCTCCACAGGCTCCTGGACTCCTGAGATGCTGTGCACATATACTGATTAATTTCATGACCCACTCAGGGTTGATCTGACTCATGAAGTGAAAGGACCTTATTGAAAAAGAAAAAAAGGATCATGATATCAACTGTACTGCTTCTGATGGCTTTAAGAATGGAATCTTGACTGGGGGAAGATATTCATAATGCATGTAAAAGACTTGTATCCAGAATATATAAAGAACCCTTGCAAATTAATAATAAATGAGTAGCCCATTAAAAAATATGCAAGAGAATTGCGCAGGCACTCCACAAAGGGGAATATTTCAAATGCACAAAGCATGCTCATCAAGAAAATACACATTAAAACCATAAACAGAACACATCAGAAAATCACCAGACTGATTAAAATAAAAAAGACTGACTATAGCAAGTACTGGCAAGGAAGTGAAGCACCTAGAACTCTTTGGAGAACTATGTGGCAGTAGTTATTAAAGCTAATCATAATATCAACTATATAATCCAGTTATTGCACTCCGAGGTATACTGTATATTCAAGAGAAATGAGTGCCTATTTTTACCAAAATTCTGGAAACAATCATCAAGATGAGAATGAGTAAGTAAATAGTGGTCTATTTATGCAATGAAACACCACAGAGCAGGAATGAGATTATGTGGTCCACAGGCCAAATCCCGGTAAGTAACATTTGTTGGAAAATGGCCACCCTCATCATTGACATAGTGTCCATGGTGGCTTTCGTGCTGCAGAGGCACAGTTGAGTAGTTGCGACAGAGACCATATTGCCCACAAAGCTTTTTTTAAAAAAAACTACCTGGTCATTTATAAAAAGAGTTGCCAACCCCTGCTATCAAGCAATAACTAGGAACAGATCATTGGTACAGAGGAGGACATGGGATGAATTTTACAGATATTATGTTGAACGAAAGAAGCAAGACACAAAAGAGCACATACTGTAGATTTCCGCTCAAGTCCCAGGAGAGGCAAAACTAACTGATTGCGTTAAGACTACAAATAATAGTTATATCTGGGGAGTACACACTGAGAAGGGTACAAGGGAGCCTTCAGGGGTCCTGAAAATGCTCTGTAGCTTGATTTCAGTGCTAGATACATAAACGTGTTCATACATAAAAGTTAATTGAGCTGTACACACGAGTTAGTGCACTTTACCATTTTATAGGTCAATCGAAAAATGAGAATAGAACCACGAAGTGCTGCCGCTTGCGTTGGTAGATTGGCTAAAATGCTCCATATGTGGTTGAAAGATAAAAACGTGTTTTTTTTTTCTGTGACTGTGGGAGAGCGGAAACCTCAGGGATTTTGTTTTTATTTTGATTGAGGTATAAATGACATATAACATTACATTACTTTCAGCTGTACAACATAAGGATTCAATATTTGTATGTATTACAAAATGATCACCACAGTAATTCTAGTAAACATCTGTCATCATACATAATAACATTTTTTTCCCTTGTGAGGAGAACTTTTAAGATTTACTGTTAGCGACTTTCAAATATACAATACAGTATTATTAAGTTTAGTCACTGTGCAGTTTTAGTTTTCATAACTAGACTTGTAGCTGGCCAGCTTCATAATGATGTTATAACACATGAGATAGCAGGAACTGTTGCTTAAAAGGCATGTCATCTGCAAATGAAAGCCTTTACTTTTTCATAAATGCTCTTCTTTCTTCTTCACTGACCTTCTGGTTCTTGCCACTTCTGACTCCTAATAATGCATTACCCATTTTGTACTTCCTTGTTCACCTACATCTGTCTCTCCTTTTTTTTTTTTTTTCTAGTATATTTATAGTAAATTGCTTGCATAACCCTTGGGCCTACAGTAATTTATCTTTGAATGTTTTTCATTTCCCCTTTGTGTCTTTTAGCTCATTGATTTACCCTATTTGATATTTCTTCATTATTCTAAAATTAACTTGGCTGCTGTTCAACACTCTTATTTTTTCCCCTTTTGGTTGTCCCTGCATCCTAATTACCAACCTAACTAGGTTATAAGAACCCTTGCACAGAGGGTCCCTAACCCATACATTAGAATAGTCTTGTGTGGATCACTCAGGCTCAGCCAAAGATTGATTTCTTTCCAGCTTTCTCTTTTACATGGTGCATAATTTAGTAATCTTGCGCCCGGCAAACCTACAGCAGTGCATGATTTATTCATTTCATGCCATTTCTTTCCAGAGAACTAAAATCATAGGTAACTAGTAGCCTTTTCTATTAGCATAAATGAAAAGCAATAAGACACTATCAACGAAGTAGGTTATGGCAGCAGCTGATAATGAAAGATTAAGGCTTCTTCCTTTAAAGCATCCTGAGCCCTTTGCAATTATATTTCCACTGATCCTCAAAGCATTTCTGCGGTAATTGAAAAATTGCTAGACTTTTATTACAGACAGGAGAAGAGAACAACAGAAAGAGCACGGATTTTCCATGGTTCCCCAGCTTGCCACCAAATTTGCATATAAGAAACAGGACACTGCATTTAAGAAGCAGGACATTTGATCAGCGAATCAAAGTTGTGCTGTTTTATCTTAGTTCAGATAGAAAAGGAGTGATGAAAGCTAATGAAGTTGTCGGAGCCCCAACTGGAGATGGGGCCCTATCTTGAGGAGGGCTAACTCAAGTACTCCCTGCAACTTCAAATATTTGTGCAGTCGTCCCTGTCTAAATCGTGGTTCACTTATCGCGGCCTCACTGTATCGTGGGATTTAAAAAAATATTATATTTAATTATTTATTGTGGATTTTTACCTATATCATGGGACTTTGTGGTACTGTATAGATACGTTGTTAAAGTGATGTAGGTTTAAGAGTGTAGAATATCTTTAAGAACATAAGTAGTGTTTATAAAAGTGTGGAAAAGGTTAATAAGGGACTGGGAGTGGTTTATAAGTGTGTGGAAAGGATTTATAAGGTCTTAAAATATATATAAATACTAAAATAAATGTAAGATTCCTACTTCGTGGACTTTCACCTATCATGGTGTGTGGGGGGTGGCGTCTAGAAAGTAATACCCGTGATAAGTGAGGGAATGCTGTACTTCTAGAACCGGAGAATCACTCTTACTCTCTAACACTAGCACCGTGCCTTCGGATGAAGCTGCGCAGAACATGCTAGTGCGTGAGCCTGCTTGGGATCATCTTTCTCACACAATCAAATATTTGGGGGGTTTTTGGAATCTTTGAAGTCACTACCCTAATCAATCACCTCGTTCATAGTTAAATCATCTCCACATCATTCTCACTTACTCCTGAGATCCTAACACTATCTTTACCTACTCGCACCACAAGAAATTCTCATTGGTCCCCATTGTCCGAAAGGACTACACCGAACATAGAGTGCTTAAAACATTTGAACCCAGCTGGTGTACACCCCCGAGTCTTCTATTTTCTGGGTCAAACACAGCAATTTCTCCTGCCGTTCTTGTAGCACATGGTTTTCAAGTCCTCACCCCACCTTAGTCTCTCTCTGTCCCATGAGCTTCACCAGTCTTTCATTCCTTATTAATAGGGGGTGGGTGGGTATAAAACTACAGTCTTCCAACTGTGGATTGGCCAGCACAGAGTCAAAGTGTCTGTTCTCTCATTGGAAAGAATTAGTGCAGTCTCAGATTTTGTTTTTTCTAGGCAACCTGTCTTACTGTTGGCTTTTAACAGCACGCTCTGTTCTCAAGGCCAAGTCCCACTGAACCACTGCTCTGCACTCCTGGTTTTCCTTATATATACACACCCAAATTGACTCCCGTATCAGATCACAGCTCATGAAAAGTCCCTGGTGCTGGCTATCTAAACTTGACTCAACCCAAATGTTTCTGCCTGGCTATGCCATCTCTTATGCCTTAACTAAGATCTCTGTAGGCCTATCTATCATATATCTATTATATACATATTAAGACATATATAGGTAATAACACTCTTTATGAGGCTTGGAAATGCAAGAAACTTGACCATAAGAGTGTACCTTAGTCCATCTATTTAAATGGCAGAATTTGGCCCACGAGCCACAGGTTTGTGATCTGGGTCTTTGAATATCTGAAAGCATTATGCAATGATTATTTTCTCACTATCCTTAAGCTGTGCATGAAGATGCTGTATTATTCAATGGATTTTAGAGACAGAAGACTGAATAACATAGAAAATGTGATCACTGGGGAGACGAATTAATATGTACGGTTGCAGTTATCTTCCTATTCATCTCTCTACTCAGCGAACGGACTCCACGAGACACAGTTCTTTATCCAGGAAAAGGCTTTCAGTGATAGCTCACTTCTTTCATTTGTCTTCTGGTGGTTACCTGTGTCACATAGATTTGATTATAATGATCCCATAAATCTATAATGTAACCAAAACTTTCTTATCCTTCACTTTTGGGCTCGAGGGCAATGGGCTGGGGCTGCCTGTGTGTGCAGTTGTGGAGGGTGTATGAGCAGTGGTTCCCGTCTGTCCAAAGCATCCACTCTAAGGGGCACAAAGTTTGCCATCTCAAAATATTCTTGTTTTGGATATTGATTATTTTGAAAAGAACCTCTGACCTTTCCTTTAACTGCCTAAAAAAATTTACCAGAGAAGGTCTGTTCCACAAAGTTGTTCTCATCACAGTTGGCTGTAGTTTAATTTAAACTAGATCCGAGAGACAGGGAAGAACACAGCAAGTCCCATTTGATCAAATGGCTCTGTGTCCTATTCTCTATATCAGATCTGCCCAGAAGGTATCCAGCTACGTAATATGAAAAAGAGAGACATTTATTGAAGAAGATACAAGATACAAGAAACAGTGTACGTAGGACAACAAAACCTCAGTCCTCTTCAAAGTAGGCACCTTGGGACCTCACACAGTTCTCCCAGTTGCCATCAGCTGCCCTGCTGTATTTTTGTGAATCTCATTGAGTGTCTGAATTCTCTTTCCTTTCAAAGGTGATTTTCGTTTTGGGAAAAGCCAGAGGTCACAGGGCACCAAATCTAGGCTGTAAGGGGACTGAGTCACCTGGGTGATTTGATGTTTTGCCAAAAAACTCTGCACAAGACTTGATGCCTCAACAGATGCGTGTTGTCGTGATGAAGCTTCCAATCACCAGGTCCCATAGCTGCAGCCTTCTGAATCATCCGAGCAGTTTCCACAAAGGAATGTTCAAAGTTAATGAAAAATTTGATGCAGATTCGTTGCTCTACTCACTCAGTTATTTTGAATGCGACAGCCACACAGTAGTACACACGCTCACTCAATGGCGTCTACCACCCCCACTGACTAGCACAGTGAAGTCGTCATTGTTCACACATGCATATTCTAGTCCACTCTCCTCGGCTGCCAGGTTACACCAATGTCATGCAAACTGTTCTTGTTATATTAACAAATGGTTGGACTTTTTCTGCACACACTTTATAGATGTCCTGGCAAACAAATTTTTTTATGATCATTAACTTTTTTCTCCTCTTCCTGTGGTACCAATGACTAACTGTTGAAGTTCCAGATCCCTACCTCCTTGTCCTCAGTCCAGAATGACATATATACCTCATCTGGCCTTATTTTCTTTGTAATTCTTCATGCTCAGGTAAATTTCCCGTGCACAGGTATTGAAGCTTGGTTTTCTCCTTCTCATCTGCCTGAGGTCATTTTAAGTATTCAGATAGCCAGAAACAACAAGATGAGAAGGGGAGAATTTTCCCTTCCTCCCACAGCTACATGACCCAGCCTCAAAAAAAGCAAGACCAAACAAGAATGCCCATCAACCCCCTTCTTTGTCACTAACAAAATCACTTATAGGCTTCACTACTGTGTCATGAATACCTTTTCTATTTGGAGCTTCTGCCTCAGTACTTGTAATTTCATGGTTTGGTTGGTTGGGGTGATGCAGGGGGTCCCTTCCTCCCAGACTTTGGTCTTCCCAGGGTCAAGGAGGGGACCCCTGAAGCATGTGAACATGCCTGCTCTGCTAATCTGCAGCTCCACAAACATGTTCTGAGCACATGCTCTGTGCTACATGCCATGAAACGTGTTAGGAAATTAGAAATGACAAACTAGGGCCTCCAGCAGCTCACGTTGATAATAACTAAAGTGTACAAAAAAGATTAAATCTCTTGGTTCTACTCCCTAACAAAATCTTTTTTTTTTTTTTAAACTCAGTACACCCCGCATCCCAATAAATTCACTTTAGAATTTTCCATTCTCCACAGTTACCTTCTTTAGCGTTTTAATCTAGTAAGTGTTTGTTCTTGGAATGTCATGCCGTGTGACAAATTAGTTCTCTTACTTTTACCTAAGCACTTAATAAGCTCCTTCTCTCCTGCACCCTTCTTCTCCCTGGGTGTCCACATAGTGAAAGTGTTAACAGCTTTCCTTATTCCCAAAGTCTCCTAATGTTGCACTGAAGAATATTCACAACACAAAGTTAAAAAAAAAAAAAAAAAGGCAAAAGCGTAAAAGAAGAAGTAAGTCTATATTGCTCTGGCTCTATTTTCAATGGTGTTGTACGTATGGGACAACTTGCTGTCGTGCTGAAAAAGAAAAAGGTCTTCCTGACTTTTGTGGACAATGCACAGCAGGAGCAGAGCTGTCAGGTGGTGAGGGAGGCCGACCAGTTGTGCGCTTTGGCCTCCTCTGACCCAACATTGCTCTGGGAGAGAGAATCAGGGGCAATAAAATAACATTCACCTAAATTAAAATGGCACACCTGCTTTCACAGGAAGCTACATAAAATAAACTGTCCAAAAGCAGATTTCTAAGGAAATGGTGTCTCTTAACATGAAGAATGTTCTGTACTTCTACATTTGAGCTCTGAACCTAGACGAGGTAGAGAAAAATGACATAATCCCAGAGAAAGTCTGTCAGTCTTTCTGACTCTACCTTCAGGCTCTCTGCTAAAGGGTCCAAATGAAATGTGATGGTTCAAGCGTCCTCGCTGGAGAGGGGTTATACTCTACCGATGCCGATTCAACATTCTGAAATCTCTCTTGGCCTCACTCCGATTCTCTCTCACATCTACAAACATTCTGGTTGTTCTTAAATGGGCATTTTCTGCCAGGTTCAAATCAGTACACCCATCTGGAAATATGAAAATCCAGCCAGAATCTGAAGGTCCCAAAGAGTTAATACGTATGGGGGAAAAGTCAGTGCCCAACAGGAATGAACAACATCCCCTTTTCACTTTCTCTGTCTTCTGGCTAACTTTCCAAACAGATTTAATCACTCTCTGAGTATCAGTCACAATCAGAATCTCTCCCCAGTGGCCAGTGCATGGCTGCCACTCAGCTCTGAGACTGTCACGCAGACAGCAGCCATCTAGCAAAGCCATCACTCAGTCCCTCCAGCTCAGTCCCTCTGGCATCCTTCCGAGGATGAGTTACTGGCATGAATAAATTCCAAGTGCCCAAGTTATCATGGGGCCATCACTGAAATTAACGACGAAAGCCATCAAGTATGAGGGTTTGATTTCTATCCAAGGAATAGGGGCCGCTTTTGGCCTATTCTTCTTCAGCATTGGAAAAGGAGGTCAGGATTTCGATAACTGCAGTTGTCATTACATGTTGCTGCTTTCTGGTTGCGAACCACGTGTCTGTCTGTGTTTTCTTCCAGAGCACTCATTATTTCCTGTTCTTCTGGGGGAAGTGATATGAATTTTGCAGAAATTATCATTTGTTTCTCTGGCCTGCAATAGTGGGAGTGCCCAAGGAAAGCTCTGTTAATCAACTCCGTGCCACAAAATAACTTGAAGCCACGATCTTGCAAGTTCATTCCCAGGGTACTGTCTGCCCAACTTCAAGCCTTCACTTCTCACTCAATTCTCTTCGCTCTGAAGCAAATGGGAAATTTTTCATTTTCTGTGGAACTGTGACTTCAGGAAGACGTTCAAGCACCGGTCCCAGCAACATCAAGGCAGGCTCAGCACAGGAGGCCTCTCCAACCATGTGCCCTGTCTGCCATGTTCTCCCTGGGTCTCCAGAGAGTGCCAGTCTCACTCAGATACTGGGACCACCCAAGCCTCTCTCTCAGTGACTCGTTTTCTGTGTGCACGTCAGAGCCACCTTTCTGATATGAAACCCTCCGGAGTGTTCCTTTGTGATTGGTTGTAGAAGGGTCAGTCATGTCTTTATCTTCTTTGCGTCTGGTTATATGCAGTTCTATATATTTTCTGACTCTCCTGTGAAGTACTCATTAGTTTCACGATGACAATCCTTTTGATATTCAAGAGGCAGCCCTCCCACCCCCAGTTCTGGTATTCCAGTATTTCAATATTTTCTTTCTCCATCGTTTGCTTAGCTTTCTGGTCTTCTAAGTACTACATCTAGCATTTCATGCAGAGTATTTTCAACTATTTCCAGCTCTTTGCCTGCTTTTTCCTGCCCAGACCGACCTGTGAGCTGATCCTGCATTCATTTTCGGAGGCTGAGATATTTCATTCACATAAATTTTATTGCACAATAAACGAGATATGGAAATGTTCTGCAACAGCATCAAAAGAGACCTTTTTTTTTTTTATTGTAAGCTGTTGCTTTTCTATTAAAAGTCAGATTACAAAAGTTGTCTCCCATTCTGTAGTAAATATGTTTGCTAAAAATTAAACTTGGTTAAATCTTCCTGAAAGGCCAAACTATAATTTAATTGTGGAACAAATTCCTTAAAGCCTGCCTCTCCCAGTGCAGTCCAAGCCCCTGAGAGGTGGCCTCAGTATCTATTTAGCTGCTACCACACCCTAGAGGCTGAGCCACCGGACTTGGGACATCGTAGATGTCCAATGACAATTTTTCTGAAAGATGGTATTTGTTCACTGTACTGTGTTTATGAGATAGTAAGCCCCGTACCACTGCATGGTGTAATTTAATAAAGTGCTATTACAAATATATATAGTGAATATGCTGTTCCCTCTGCTTGGAATGTCCTTCCTTCCTCCCAAATTTGTCTGGCTAGAAAATTCCTACCCTTTGTCAATACACTTTTGTATTTTCAATTCTTCCTTAGTCCACATCATTTTCATTCTAATAATTATATAATAGCTTAAAAGTGAACATTGTTTGAAAGTACATACGAATTTGAATGTTGTTATGTATAATTTCTCACCACTTAACCATTAATAAATCACTGTTTTACACAAATTGAGGTACAGTGAAAAAATGAGATTCTGAAGAATCTTCTTGCTCATCTTTAGCGAATGATTTAGCAAAAGTGAAATTTCATGGGGAAAGGCCCTAACTTTTCAATAATATTTCTCCTTTCCCCAGCACTGTTATGACGATAAAATCACAGCTCTTTCCTAAAAGCAACCAGGAAAATTTTCTAAATATTCCCATTCCTTGTTTTTTTGAAAAAGTGAGGGCCATGCATTGTCAGAAAGTAAACAGATCAAATGTGGAAAGAGTTCAAATTTCTAAAAAACTTATCCATGCACCATTTTAAATCTGGCTGGTTGATAAATAAATGGAATAAACATAGAGTATAATTTTATAAAATTCTTGATAAAGTCTTGATAAAATCTAATTTTATTATGAAGTAGATAACAATTTCCAAATTGATTATTTAATTTATTAATCCATTAAGTACATTCTCACTTTATTCCATTTAGCATTTGAAACTGAGAAATCAGCTTTACCAAAATAACTTTGATCAATTTTGATAATTTGTAATCAAGTTCTTAAAATTGGTTAAAGAATATTAATGCATTTCAGCTAAGTACATATTTAATGAAAACTTAGAACTAAGTGTTTTCATATTCAAAAATTTATCTCTCCTTTAGATGTCAGTATTCTTTGACATAGTGCACTACAGTGTAATGTTTCTATGGAGATTAAAATGTGTATTGTATTAATATGAGTGATGATTTATGTCAGAATGTACTGTCATCTTCTCTAATAAAAGAGATTACAAAACAGATAGCTATAATGCATCAGGGAGGGAGGGGCATGATTTGAAATCTCTATGTTCAGTTTTTAGCCAGGAAAGCTATTTATAAGACCCCTTCACATTAAACAATACCCAATCAGTTCTACTGACAGGGAGATGACTCCTAAAAAATGAAAAAGGATGAGAAACAAGCCTATTATTTAGAGGGGAAGCCAGGCTCAGATTGTAACAGAAACAGGGTTGCAACCCCAGTTCTGATTTCTCCTGAGAAAGAAGGCCAAGCCTCAGGAAAGAGTAGGCCAGATCAACAGGGAGCAATGTTATAAAAGCTATTATGATGTCTTACAAAATGAACATTTTTAATAATTTTAAATCCAGACTCTATTTGAAATGCATTATCTGAAAGGCTATTTGCTATCTTTAGAAGTTTAATGCACTTTAAAGTAACACACATTAGGAAGTGTAAAATCACCAAGTTGGGCATGGGAAGACTCTGAGCAAGGGCTCCTCCTTACCCAATGTCATGAGCCAGCCAGGGACCCCATTATCGGCAGGCAGGTGTCACATTTCCATCACATTTTCTTGCCTAGGTCATAAGGTGCCCAGTGGCTAAGGATCAATTAGGGGAAGAAATTGAACTTGCCTGCCATTTAAAGCTCATAAGGATACATGTGAAAGAGAGCCTTCCTGAAAGCTTTTCAGTATGTATGAATATATTCTTACACACACTTGTGAATTTACTTTTGGGAGGCCAATTATATCCTGAGGAAGAAAAATAAGAAGAAAACATGATTTGATCAAGCAGGTAGCTATTATCTCCCAATAATGGGATCCCATTATTCTCATCTCATATGTAATTTGGGTCAAAGAAGCTATTATTAAGATGCAAATGGTTGGAGTTTAGTTTTGTAAAGAATAGTAATGAATGCTAGCTCTGTAGCACTAGAGCATATCTAGCAACATGGAAAGTGAGTCATGGATATAATTTTGAAAAACAGAATGACATCGGTGCTAGTTTTTATTTAAACTTGAAGTCCTAGTTATATTAGAACAGGCATTATTAAATACCACCATGTAAAGTAAAAAAAAAAAAAATCTAAGTTTTATTATATACCCAGGAATCCATAGTTAACTCTGTTTTTGAAAAAAAAAAAAAAAAGAAAGAAAAAAACTGTTCTCATATTTATCTACACTTGTCCTGGGGAGGAACTCTGGTCTGTCCATAGACAACAGAGTGAGAGAGTACAGTTATCACGAGATTCCTTTCTTCTTTTATCCTTGCTGTCCTTTCTATCACTGTAGAAAGCACCCAAATTATAATCCCATGTGGAGAAGATCTAGTATGACCGCTGTCGGATTCATCTTGCACTTACAGCCATTTGTAACCCCACCATCAGGAACTTTAAATGGGTGGGATTTCCACGTGGTTGGTTACATTTTCCCACTGTGTGAAGTCTTAAACACGGTACCAAAATGTATGTCAGTATCTTGCTTACCCTGGACTTAAAAAAAAAGAAAGGAACAAGAACAGCACCTTTCAATTACAACTGGTACGTGACCGTGGCCTCAGTTTCGTCATTTGGAAGCAGGGATAATGAGACCTACCTCACTGGATAAAAAGAAGAAAAAGAAGGTGACGAATCTGGAAGGTATTTGCCAGCTACCTAAGTAGTATCCTGATATTAAATAGCTTACGCGCTTTGCAGATAACAAAGTGCTCATGACATTATCTCAGTGGGTTTGTGAGAAGTCCCCATGTGACAGAAGATGAAGGACTAATGATATAATTTTACAGATTAAAAAAAAAAAAGAGTTTTCAGAATTGTTAAGGCATTTGTCTAAGGTCACATTGCTGGTATGTGATGTGGCTGAGTCTCCAACGAGGCGGCCGGTCACCGAACATCTTCAAAGCATTGGATTTTCCTCCTGCCTCTCCGCGCACCACGCAGCGTCTCCTAGAGAAGAGCTAATCCATTTTCTGCAAATCTAACGGCCACGACTGCCCCCCACTCAGTCCGGCCCATCAGATATCTCTTTGCCATCCTCCACACACGGCTCACTTCTTCTCATTTCCATCTAGTCGTCTGGGCTGTGCCTGATGGTCTTAAACCCTGTCATCGGCTTTTAAGGAAATCAAAATCCCGCAAGGCTTTCCCAGGCTCCTCTCCAGCCGCGCGTAATCCTGACATTTTGCCCAATAGTCTTGCTGAACCATCCAGCCTCCTCTGACTTTGCAGAGCAGACAGTTTGGGACCGTCCAATCTAGAGCTGGATTGGATCTTAACTTTTCTTGCCCCTTTGTGCATACAATTCACCTCTCTCTGAACCAGAGTATCAAGTCAAGTGCAGGGACTAAAGCTACCCTCTAAAAATAGCTTCTGTGCACTTTGAACGCTGATTGTGGATTGGATTGTATCCAAGGGGTTATTTTAAAAACGTTTTCTTTTTTTTTTTTAAGTTGCGATGATGGTACTTTGGTTTATTTTAAAAATAAGTTTGTATCTCTTAAAGATACACACATGAGTATTTAAGAATAAGGTGATAGAATAATGTTGAAGATTATTTTGAAAACAATACTGCAGAGAACAGGGGAGGTCAAGATGGAAGGAAGCAGGGGTATAGAGAGAAAAACAATTGATCACATGCAGAAAGTTATTGAAATGGGATAATAAGAAAATGGGAGTTCATTACGTAGGTGTTATATCTGTTTTTTGTGTATCATTAAAATTTCTCACAGTAGAAGGGTAACAAAAATAAAAAAAGGTGAGCACAAAGGAAAATTGCTACCACCCACTAATGCTGGCCCAGTATCTTAGTGAAGTCATGGATAGACAATGAAAAGAACACTTTAACCATAGTAATCATTTGACATTAATTTCTTATTTAGAAGAGAAGGAAAGGTTTTGAAAACCCTCACACCCACGTAAGATTTAGGGTCAATTAATTCTTCCCTGAGAGGAGCGAGCAGGTGAACGTCTCTCTTTTGCACCCCTCTGGTCTCTGCGCCTTCATGTGTGATCTTATTTATTGTTTGCGTTTGTGCCGCGTGATAAAGGAAACTCAATATAGATGGCTTTCGTATTGCATTTAACGTACTCTAAACTGTCCATAAAGTGAACTAAGTCCTGAGTAAATGAAGAATTATAACACAGAGAGCTCAATGTTTGGCTGTCTAACTAAAAACATAGAAGAAGAAAAAAAAAAGAATAATGAGTTTAATAAAATTTTAACCCAAGCTCCTAAATTGGTTAATTTCTTCATATCCAAGGAAATGGCTGAAAAAAGAAACCAGAGGTGGCAGTCGCCTCCTCCCTGAGTCCTCCTTTCCTTTACTAACCAGCAAGGGTGATCAGCCTGGAATTTTGGGCTGAGTAGCTTTGGGGAGACTGGCTGTCCAGGGTTCAGAGGCGGCCCTGACTGGTGTGAGCCAGCCAACCCCATCGCACAGGGCGGGTCCCAGGGCAAGGCGCAGACAAGAAGATGTGAAGAGGGACCCGTCAAAGCAGCTGATTGGCTCTGGAGAAACAGTTTAACAAAACCCTCTCTCCTGCTGGGAATGAATGAGGAAGCACTGAGCATGGAGACCGGGGTGCTTACTATCGCCTCCTTGCAGCAGGCGACGGAGATGGAGTCGTCTGAGCTCCAGGTAGCATCGCTGAGTCTCTGAATTAAACTTCCCTCAAAGCTTCCTTTGCCCCTCGACTTCTCGGTTTAGAGAAGAAGTATGTTTCCTGCCTTATTAAAGGGTGCTTTTGCTGGGTTTTCCGACCGGATGTGCAGAGCGCAGCGGCTGACACGCTAGCCTTCAGCTCTGGCCCTTAAATAGTGCTGCTGCTCTCAGTGAGGAGCCAGAATCCCCGTGTGTCTTCCTGTCTGCTTTCCAACTTCATCACAGTCGCTCTCCAGATGGCTGAACTAAATAATGAATCTGATGAGTTCCTCTGTGGGGGCCAGCAAGGTGGATGGCATTTACGGTGAACACCAACCCTTATGAAAAATGTATGTAAACATGCCAATGGAATATGTACTTGGCCACAGTACTTTACAACTCTTAACCATTATCACCGGTGACACATGCCAATCAACTTCTGTCGGTGACTGGAAACACAGTGATCAGAAATAAGTCTAAAGCTAAAAAGACTTTGAATGTTCCATCGTCCAGAGAAAAGTCAACAACTGAGAAAAAATAGGGACAAGGGCCCTGTTCATCTCTGCTTTACTTAATCAACTCTTATCTCTACTCTTGAAAGAAGGGAGGGGTGGGGACCTTAAACAAGGAAAAGCAGAGGGCTTACAAAATATACGGCAGAGGTGAGAACACTAGCGTTTAATACAATGTTTTTTCCTAAGGCAACACCTTAAACAAACACCTTAACTGATCACCTGTAACAGTCACAAACCCAAAAGGGCTTGGTAGTCAGGGACTCAGTGAAGTAATCAATACATTCTGGCAGAGAATGAAATATAGCTTATCACACTACTGTTCGCCCTAGAATAGGGAGAACTTAAGTCTGAAAAGTAAAAAGTGTCAATTGAGTATCATCTGGAAAGATGTTTCTTGTTAAAATGATTTGTCAAAGTGAAACATTTCTAAACCAGTGTTCCAAGATGAAAAAAAAATGACAATATAATTTTGCTTCTGTGCCGGTTATAGCTTTGAATCCCGTATGTCCACAATCTAAATGAAGGAATGAGAGACAGAAGTAGTATTTAGAGAATCCAGACCAAAAGGCCCGGAGTAGCTGTGACAGTCCCACTTCAAAGAGGACAGGAATGTTTTCAGTAAATCAGGAAGCGTTTGCTGAAAGCCAACTGTATATCTAACATTTTGCTAGAGGTTGAGCTTAGCAAGGTTGGTTTTATGGGCTTGTAGGCTGCCCAGGATTTAGAAGTGCCTCATGCTTAGTTGAATGTCCTTTTGTCACTGTGTAAAATTCTTCATAATTGCTGAACAAGAAGCTCTGAATTTTTATTTTGCCCTGCCTCTCAAAAACTACATGGTCATCCCTGATGCTTACATATGCTTTACTTCCTGTCTCTTTGTAACTTTTAGATTATTAGAGGAGATAAGACCATAGCATGTACATAAAGAATAATTGATGAACAAAATTATCATTTCAATCTCTATTGCCTAAATAAACTGTCATAAAACACCAAAATGGGCAGGGCAGTTGGTTAGACATAAAACAGCATATACTAAGTTATTCCCGGAAAGATGGTATAGCAAGAATGCAAGTCCTGGGAAACAGAGACATCGGTATGCACTGGCTGAACTTGACAGAGAAAACTCTTCGAGGACCTAGAACACATTACTACTCACCTTCTGAAACTAATACTTATGACTACTTACTGAGCACTGACTGGATCAGTCTTACAAACATATATTAGCTGAATAATTCATATACAGTTCTTTTTAATAAGTGAAGGAACGGGGGCTCAGAAAGAATGAGTAACATGCTTCAAGTCCCACAGCTAGAATTGATGTGGAAGTCCTATCCAAATGCTTCTGACTCCAAAACCCAGGCTCTTATATTTTGTTCCGGTTTGTTATCTCTGCATAGGTGTGTGTACATCTGTGTAGATATCTCCCAAGATTTACATGACAGGTAGGGAAAAACCATTAGCACATATCTACAGGTGGGAGTGAGTAAGGGTTGTGGTGTCTGGCTGGGGAACATCTGGATGGTACGGAGTAGAATGAAATAGTATTAGGAGATGCTGATGAGGATAAGAGCAATGTGTGTATGCAGAGGCACGGATGATCACTTACTGAAATTTTACCACCCTGAGAGTCTGTCTTCATCCCCTCGCTCTTATTTTTTCTTCCCATTCTTCCCCCAATACTCTACTTTATCCCCGCATTCTTACTACCCTTTCCGGCTTCTCTTCTCCCTCATTACTTTCCCCTTCACCTCCTTCTGTCATTAACCCTGGTTTGTTAAAAGTTAGGCTATGTTTTGAATGCCTATCCTTGGGATTGTTTGTCTAAATTGCTTTTAAATTAGGCATTTCATTTATGAATTGTGTTCTCTTTAAAGGAGTTAATGGCATGTGAGCTATCATCTTTGTGAATTAGTCTGTTTTTTTTTTTAAAAACATGTCATCAAAATATGTACAAGAAAGGGTAATTATTCAACTCAAACTATAATTGTGTCTAATTGACACTCCAGAAATATCCGTCCTAGTAACATCTGAGACAATTTATTAAGATTTTTTTTGAACACTGATTCATAGCTAAGATCTCATTTGACTCACAGAAAAAGCTCTTGATAATTTTGCTACTATGGGATAGATATTCTATGGAGGTGTTCTATGTCATTTCTCTAACGCTATGAGGCGAACTCTTAACCAAGGCCGAATATCTGGTGACTAAGGTCAGAAAAGTCAAATGACCTTGTTCAAAGGCCTCCAGTGAGGGGGCAGAGCAGAGCTTCAAAGCCAGGGGTCTGGCCTCAGCACTTTCTTTGTTTGTTTACCCACCACACTTTTCAGTCTTTCTGACCACCTGATATCCACAGCTGCCCTGCTGTTTCTAGCCAAGTTCCCTGAACATAGTAGGCAATCAGGGTAGGCAGGTTTTTAAAAAAATTGAATGGAATCAAACTGATTAAATTAAGGACTAGAAAGATTTTACTAATCTGAGGCTATGGAAAGTTAACTATATTCTTTCCTTACTGTTCTCCTAATTACTTGGACCCATGGCTATCAATCTGGGGATAGGAACCAGAGAACTATGCAGTAGCTAATATAAGAAGCATGCATATTTCATGTCCATTTGAAAAGCAACACTTTATCACACCTCTGGGAGCCGTTGGGCATGGGTTTGAATATAAATAGGCACACATATTGCTTCAGTCAAATTACTTGGGATTGACAGAGAGCCAGCCCTGTACCGATCTGTCCTGGAGTGAATATGATTTGAGCAGCCTGACAAAGTGGAAGACTTTCTAGCCACTGAAGTTTTGTCACTGAGTGTGACCATCAAGACCATCACATTCTGAGCTTGGGTGTAGCTGGGTAGATACCACAGGACCACTACTGTGGCATCACACATTGAGCATTTCCAGCATCGGTATCTGCATTTGTATCTATAGCTATATCGAATCTATGTCCTTAGGCCCATCCCCATCCACCCCTACATGCATATCTAGATCTCTATCCTCTTCTCTCACATATGTAATCTTCCTGAAGCATCTGCATTGTGACTGTTGCTCCCTTGACCCGTTCTCTGGCTCTCAGCTGTCCATGGCAATGCTAGAATTTACCATGTGTCTCCTTGCCTTACATAGGGTTGCCCTGTTTCACTTTGCCATAACTGACATAGGATGTGGATTGGCCTCACCCATTTTTCTGAACGATATCCCATGGCAGAAATATGAAAAAGTCACAGGTGCCTTAATGTTTCACTACCTGGGGTTTATTCCCAGCCCTGTTCCTATCTGTGTGGCCTTGGCATGTCACTTCACTTCTTTGGGTTTATAAATTACCATCTTTTAAATGATGGTAACATCTGTGCAGACCAAATGAGGGAACACTAAGCATGTTTTCAGTCACTAATAGGTCCTTTCCTTGTCTTTTCCCCTCACTCCTCTGGATTTGGGGAATCTGTCGTAGGTGATACTCTCTCAAATTGCACGTATAGGTTGGGGGTGTGGCAGAAAACAAGGCTAGAAAAGGAGGCAAGTCTATTTGTTAATAACTTTTGGATTTATCCTGAATGTGAAAGGAAGTCACCAGGCAGTTTAAGGCAAAGAAGTGGCACCACTGATCACCCTTTCCCAGGAGAGAGTGGCTTAAATCAGCTTTCCTGGTCTGACCTGCACTGGTGTCTCTGGATGGTATTTGTTAAAGGCACCTTCTCCCCACAGCCTGCACTGAATTAGCCTCTTTGGGCCTGGACATCTGTATCTGATGAAGCTTGAATGTTAGCTTTGGGCTCTCTGGAGTTGTACCGGGAGCATGGCGGGAGGCAGAGAGAAAGGCATTACTGTGTACGTGAGAATGAGTGATGCTTCAGTGAAGGCAGAAGAAGAGCCATAGAGCAACCGGAGCCATTTATATGGGAGAATCTACAGCTCGTCAACTCAGTGATATTTGGGAGGTAAGGGAGAGCGAGGCCATATGGTAACGAGGTTCTGGCTGGAGTCATTGAAAGGCATTAACAGGGAACTGGAGCTAAGGAAGAGGGGAAGCAGGGTTGTGAGATGCAAGAGCGAGTTCATTTTTGGACATGTTTTGGGGTGAACAGGGGGCAACAGTGGGAATGCCCACTAAGGAGGTGGATTTAGGGAGCGGCCTCAGAGGAGAAGTGTGAACAGCAGATGCGGGGAACAACCTGGGGTTGAGCTAAAGGACCCACGTAGACCCGGGGACACCAGCACTCGACCAGCGGGAGAACGGGCAGAGGGTCCACAGAGGAGGGGGAGAAACAAAAAACCCAGAGAGACAAACTATGAATCACTTCTTGGGGTACTTTTAAAAATACCTGCAGAGCGCTCAGTGAGAGAACCGATGGGGGGGGCACAGAAGGGAGACACCTCAAAACAACAGGAGAATGATCTGGGTCTGGGCACTGATGTAGACGTGATCTCTAACACCTCAGAGATAATGGCTTCTGCAGAACCCCTCAGAAAAGCAGAGTTGAGAACTCCCCTCTGTGTCTTCTTACCACGACTTTTCATATTGTGAAACTGAGGTGGGAAAGGCAATGACCTCACAAGGGGCCACGTCTAAAGTGAGCAAAGCTGGGACTTCAGGGTGGCTCGATGGAATGGCCCCTGGCCTGTCTCTCTATGAAAATACCAAGGCGCCATTTAAAACCCCATCACAGTGCGTCCGCGGGGGAGGGGGGACCCCAGGGTGAAACGCCAGCACACGGCTACCTTCCGCAACGGCCCTGTTTCAGATATTCACGTCTAAACCTTCGCCACAGAGCGCAGGGGAGAACAGGATAGCATGGGAGAGAATCTGTGATTCTAAAAGGCATAGTTTAACGGCTTTCGGTTTTTTGAAATAGACTTTCCTTACTGGCCCACAAACAATGCTACTGAAAGGAATCCTGGAGAGAGCAGGTTAGCTGTGAGGAAAAAAAAATCAAAATCTACAAATCCTCCTATAGTTAGTTAAGTACAATCTGCATTATGGAATATTCATTAAATTGGCACCTTAATGCAAATTTATTATCTCATCTGGGTTATCACACTTGAACTAAATCTATGTTGATTACCTTAACATTCTCCCCAAATCCAGCTATGTGTGTTATTCGTTTGCTAACTGGAGGGCAAAACGTTAATATTGAGTTAAGATAAATGAGCGCAATTATTATTTTCATGAAGTCTTACATTTATGTAGTGCTTTTCTATATTAATTAATCTGCACAATTAAGAGATGTGGGAACTTCTTACCAGTGCCTCTTGGACTTCACGCACATAAGAATCAAATGCAGAGCATGTTAAGTTGCTGCTCTGATCCCGGAAATCTGGGGCAGGGCCACTCCTTTGCCTTAACCACAAGCTCCTGGGCAAGGCCAGTGCTGCTGGGGTGTGGAGCACATTTTGAGTAGCAAGGTTCTAATCCACATTTGATTCTCCTGTTATTACATGCTATTTCTCTTTGTGACTCTCAGTTTTTAAGACATAACATGGCAAAACTTTTTTTTTTTTTTTACTGCAAGCCATTCTTAAGTAAAGAGAACAGAAGCTTTGGAATGATTCCACATCCTCTAGTTACCCGAGGGATGGCCTTGGGAAAGTCACCTCCTCTTCATCCTTTCCCATTCAGAGCTGCTGCGAGGATCAGATAAGCTATGTGATGTCCGTGTGTTTGCAAAGAGTTGATGGTGTTCATCACACCTGTGTTTACATGCAAGAGTCCCTCCAAATTCACAGATTCATCATTCAATTATTTTCCGAGAGTGAAACTGGCTTCAGTCTTTTCAATATTTGCTCTCATTGCTAATAATGATGATCTTTGATTTACTAAGCAAAGGATGTTGAACTATTTACCAGCTGAAGAGAGAATCGGTGAATGAAATTTAGCTTCCCCAAGGAGCTGGCTAGAATATTAATGATGGGAGATTGTTGGTGAGTGTGTTGTTTGGGGGACAATATTCATTGAGCTCTTCTTTGCCTCCCTCATATTTTCAACCAATAAAATGATTCCTCCTTTTAACTCCTATTCCATTTATGGTTGCACAACACATAATTCATTTGACATGACATAGGGTTTGGGGAAATCAATCACTGAAAAAGTCTGTTGCTTTTTAAAAGTAGCTCTTTAATGGTTAATATGTTGTCATATTAACACATTCTGAGAATCACAAAGCATACAGATTTCAGAATTTCTGAAGAGGAGGACTGCAGCTTCCATATAACTTAAAGCATAGTAGATGCTTAGTACTTATCAGTTGCTGTGATCTGATTTTCACTGAAGTTTAACAACTCCAGTTTTAAAATAGCAAGTTTTTTTGTGGGGAGCATAACTTCCCTAAGGGTGAATTTGTGTTGTTTAATTAGATAGTCAGATTGATACCTTAATGCAAATCACAGTATTGAAGGAATGGGAGTTTTAATTTCCATAGGGGAATGGGATAATTTGGGAAAAAAAACCCCAAAAACAAACAAGCCAGAGGATGTAGCAACATGTCTCAAATGCCAACCACGAAGCAAGCGATGTATCTGATGCTTTATATCTTTTTTTCCTCTGACTTTATTTCGGTAATGCTCTTCCTATTTTATGTATTTACTTAACTTATTTACAATGAAAGTGGATGTCATTTTTTAATCATTAAAAATCCAGCTCTAGCACCACATCTGTCATGGACTAAGCCTTTAAAACTATTTGTTTGAGGACTCGATGGGTGACTCTCTATTTATAGGCTGGGAGAGTGAGAAGCACCAAGTTGAAGTAAATGGCCCGAGATCACCCAACTCATAATTGACGGGACTGAGCTCAAACCCAACCTACTTTCCAGTCTTCTGTAGTGAGTCAGAAATTTAAGACATCCAACTAATGCTAATCGATCGCTGGGTAAAGAAGAGGGGGCTGGGAAGGGGATAAACTTAATTGACATTGTAATTCTGCTTAAAGCCCTGGGGGATGGAGGGGGGTTGGCAGCTTGAGTTGAAGTGTTCCTGAAACTCACCAACTCTGCCAGCTCCAGGGCTGCTGTGCAGCACCAATGCCTGCGTGACGAAGGGTCACCTGGTGCACGGTGAGCCTTCAGTCACCCTGATTTCTGATTTCAAAACAAACCCTTGCAGATCCCTCTGGTCAGTGCCCATCCTCCTCTACTGAATGAAGACCAAAAGAGGGTCAACAAAAGGATAACGAAATAAAAGACAGAAGGAGGGACAGAGGCATGTCTATTGCAAATGAATTACGTGGTACAATTCGTCCTGTAGTATTTTCATTTCCATGGGGCTTTATGTACCTCATCCTGCACTGGGGATAACAAGCAGTTTTTCTTCTTTGTGTGCATGTCCGTAATGCACATACTGTTACGGAACTCTGCAGCCAGTCTTTTGTGACTTGGATTAAAGATTTTATTTATTTATTTTTAGAGAGAGGGGAAGGGATGGAGAAAGAGAGGGAGAGAAACATTGATGTGTGGGAGAAACATTGATTGGCTGCCTCTCACACATGCCCCAGCTGAGGATTTGGCTGCAACCCAGGTATGTGCCCTGACTGGGAATGAAACCAGTGGCTTTTCACTTTGCAGAACAACTCCCAACCCATTGAGCCACACAGGTCAGGGCAGATGGGTGCCCTTTTAAAGGAAGGCTCTGGAAATACTACAGAGGAGCTCCCCTTTGCTGTCATAGAGCTCCCAACTCACCCTCATCATCCTCAGTCTCCATGACCTGCAGGGTCTACTGGCTCCTCTCTTTCACATTGGCTTTTTAAACTTCAAAAGAAATCACTGTTGAGCCCAAACAACGATTTCTATTTACTGTGTAGCAAAAACATTCTGGTTCACCAGGGCCCTTCAGCTGTCAGCTTCTGCGGCATCCTGCTCAGTTATGAGAAAAGCCGCAAGATGAGGGAAACATAATAGAACAGCTTTCAATGGGGGAATCAAGAGGAACAGATATCAAAGGTCTGAACATTTTCTCTGTTGTTCAGTTATAACAGATCTTTTTCAGTTATTATAAAAATATGGTTTTCACACAGAACAGCTCATCCAATTCTTTCAGTTACTTCTGCTGCCCACCTTCCTGAAAGGTCCTCATTTGCTGATTCAGTTCATTTTCACGAAGACTTTTTAAGTGTAAAAGAGTCAGCATCAGACCATCCAGTAAGCTCCGATCCCAGTCTGGCCTCTATTTCACTTCTAGACTTGTTGTGGCTCTGTCTGTGAGCCTGGGCAATTTCAGTTTCCTTATACTATCAAACGAGATATTATAATATATTTTAAAATGATCAGAACTTCCTGAAAAGCGAGTAAAGCAAGGGAAGAATTTATATCTGGGTATTTTATCGTGTGTCTGTTAAATGAACAGTGACCAACAAAACATGGGTCTCAGTGACATGTTTTACAGGTGATTCTTATAAAATTGTTTTCTTTCATTCATTCATTCACTCACGCATTCACTCAGGACACTGGTTTTTGCACGTATCTACTCCTCTCTCTCTGTCTTCTTCATTGGGTCCTACTCGTTCTTTGTGTTTCAACTTAGACATTCCTTTGTCTAGGGAAAAAAGAAAAGAAATCCCTGATCTGTGGTGGTACCCAAAGGCTGTGGTACTGAAGCATCAGCTAAGCCAGCCTTGGGAATGGGAATGTCAAAAAAATGCTTCCTAGAAGAAGGGAAAAAAAATGGAGAAAGAGAGAGATCAGAGATCAGACAGGAAAACATTCCAGGTGGAGAGGAAAAAGTACAGTGCATTGAAAGAATTGAGCATATCTCAGTTTGTCTGAGGAGGTGGGGAGGTTGAGGTAAGACATAAACCTGGAAAGGGGAGCAGGAGCCAGAACAAGAAGTACAAAGTATCTTGGGAAGGAACGACCACCTCTGCAGATTGGCTGAGACACGCTAACCTTTCTGGTCATCTCTTCTCTGGTGCATCACAGATGTTAAGACCTTTTCAGCTTCCAGTTAAAAATTTGTCTCTAAAATTCTGAACAGAAAGTAGGGCTAGACACATGCTTGGTCTCCTTGGCAGGAACATCACAAGTCCAAGGTGTTCACTTGTTCATGGTATTCCCATCTTCATTTTTGAGCTCTTCTGAATGAACGGCCAATGCTATGCAAAGTTTGAGCCACAGGACTTCATACAGCCTCTTACTAAGTCACTCTCTGATGGCACAATGAGGGTACATGCAAATATAGTCTACAGAGAGGATGTCCTGGACCCACATTTTGCCTTTTTTTGCCATTAGTATAACTTCTGTCAGTACTAACTTCCCTCGCAGCCTTCCTGGAACAAGCAGGCCATGCATCCTGGCATTCTCAGATGCCTGCTTCGCAGATACTGTCTCTGTTGGGTCCTCTTAGGGGACTTTCAGGCTCTCTTTTTTCATTCATTTTCTCTCTTTCATTCATGATCCAAAGGTTTTGAGTTCTAAACTATGCAGTGGGAGAACACACAAAGATGGCAAAGATGATTAAGATACCGTATCTACTGCCATAAAAAATTGCAGTCTATTGTGAGAGATCAGCTATGTATAAAACAGACTAAGAAAAAAATAGCATATATTGTTCGTTCACCCTCCTAGGACCTGTAAGCTGTAAGCTAAGACTGAATAGTGGAATCAACAGTGCTTTTCCCATTTACTCAATGATTTCTCAGTTGGGCATCCTGCTAAGTTTCACTTACATGTCATCACATTTGACTCTACAATAGCCCCAGATTTATTATTGTTTTTATTTTACAGATGTGGTCATTAAGACTCGAAGAGCTTAATCCTCTACCCAAAGTCCACATATCCAAGGGGTGAACTCAGAACTCTCTCTCAAGGCCTGCTCTCTGAATCTCTCCTCTAGCCTTCCCACTGCCTCAAACATAGTGCTTCTGCTTCATTTTCTGTGTGTGCGTGAGGCAAAGAAAAGAGCTTTGGAAGAATTATTGAATATGGGCGCCTAAACCAGAGTGTTGAAATGACCCTCTGTGGTCACTGTAGTTTTGAGTGGATATTTTTACCCAATGTTTACAACCCACAGTAAAGATCTGTCAGTTATATTAAATTGCTGTTGTCTTTGACTTGCAAAATCATGTCTCATATTTCTATTGAAACTATTAGCTGAATCTGCTTATTTTATTTCTATAATTCAATGTAGCATGTTGCTTTCTATTTGTTGTCCCAAGACACCCTTGTAAACAAGATGTTTCCTGGTAAAAATCATTTAATAAGCAAATATCTCCAGTCTATGGTAATGTGTGCTGACAGCCTCCTGACCATCTTTGAAATATGAAGGCAGTGTTTCCAAGATGACTCAAGCCAATTGCTTTAATACTTCAATAAAAATAACTGCTAGTAGAAGGTTGAATACTGAAGGAACATAATTTCAACCCTGGTTCCTAAAATTTAATTTGGATTTATTTCAGGATAACGATCACTGAGAAAAGTACGTATGGGAATGGTCAGGCACCTGGATGAGGACCACTAATCGCTCTGAGAGATCACTGGGCTCCAGCAGGGTAGCTGGAAATAAATATTCACACATCATTAATTATTTGCAGAAATATTTTCTGTGACATTGGCCTCAAGGTGCTCCATTCAAATACCCTACTCAGCAAAAGCCCTGTCACACAGCGCTTGAGTGAAATGACTTTATAGCAAATCGGATCCTCTCTGGCTCTAGCCACATGACCAGGTTTCATGGGTACAATTTTATTTATTTACTTGTTTACTTGTTTATTTATTTATTTTAGCTGATTATGATATTTTAATAATAAATGGCTATAATTCCAGTGATTGACCAGGATGTGATGAGTAAAAATGTCGAGCATGAAGTTAATTCAGAACAAAGGATTTGGGAGGTGGAAGGGACCTTTGGGGCTGTCTCATGTACATCTCTCGGTTTACCAATGTGACAACCGTGGTTGTGAAATAAATGACTTGTCCAGAGTCAGAGAGCTGGGCCTCAGGAAAGAGTGTTTGATTTTCAATCCGGTGTTATTTCAGCAACCAACCCAGCTAGCACAGGCATTACTGCCTAACCATAATAACAATAAAAGCTTAACGTTATTGGAAGTTTCGTAAGCACCATGTTTTTCTTCCCACTTAACCCTCGTGGTAACCATATGACTCTTACTTCCCTTATGGTAAAACGGAGACTTAAGCATTAAAGTCACTTGTCCAGGCTCGCTCAGCTAATGAGGGGTAGCCTTGGGGTTTGACCCAAGCCACAGAGCCAGATAGCCTTTAAGGATGCTGCTGAGCTGACATCATTAAGTGATGCTTTGGGAATCCTTGGGCACAAGTCTAACCGAAGTGGGAGCAGAATGGTTGTAACATCGCTCTTATGTGAAAAGAATTCAGAAAATAAGGAGAACTGAGCTGGAGGAGCCAAAATCAAGAGCAGGGGATCAAACCGAGGAAAAATAATTTTTTATTTGAAAATTGTCTTTAAAATCACTTCAGTTTTCCAGTTTATGTTAGTAAGAGTCATTTAGCCATTTTGCTATTTTAAATTTAGTAGCATCCAAATGTATTGATATGTCTTTTCAAAGCATATACTGATTTTAGGAAATCTAAGGTGATAACTTGCCTTTAACAGAGATGAAATAAATGTTTAAAGAAGACTTCAAGGACCAATGAAAAACATTGTTACTCATTTGCAGTGTTTTATTACTTTTCTATATAAATAGTGGGATTATATGCAACCTATTTCTTCATTCGGCAAATGAAAAATGAATGTATTTTTCCAAGTTACAATGTTAAAAGAATTATTAACACCCACTTTTTACCTAAATTATCTAATGGTTTTTGATTTGGTGGATAATATAACTACTATATTTCTATGCAATTGCATTTTTATATCTTTTTTAATGTATGACAGCTTGTCTGGGACTTTCCACGTACAAAATGTTATATGATCTCTCTTTTTTAATCTTGAGAGACATATAGCCAAGGAGTTGATTTATAACTCCGCCTGAGTAACCTTGGACATGTCTCTATCTTGCACGTTATTGATAGAAGGATTCTGCTCTTGCAACCTGAGATTTGAAAAACACTGTCATCTGGAAACCCCCAAAGACAGTACTTTTGTAGCAGGCAGTTAAATAGGCATGAGCAGAGCAGGAACCATGGGCCAGGTGCAGAGGGTCACCAGGGCAGAGATCTCCGAGTGTCGAGCAATGGGCAAAACTATAAGCCCTTGCATGATCACTGCAGGCCCAGAGAAGCAGCAAAATCAGACTGAGTAATGCCATGGCTGACTTCAAGACCAGGTGTAATGACTAATGACCCCCTGCTCTGGCACCGGCCAATCAGGGGAGACCATAAGGAGACACACTGGGAGGGTTGATGAATATTCTATTGAGATCCTCCCCTGAGACCTCAGATAAAAGTCCTCCGGATGGAGGGACCAACAAGGCTCTCTCTATGGACCCCGAAGGCCCCTCCTTCTCCCCCTGCCCCTACCCCGCCCCATCTGTCTTTCCCCATCCCCTTCTTTTCCCAAGGCACCGGCACATGCCCTCCCATTTTTTTGCACACCCTCCCTCTCCCTCTTCCCTACTCCTTCTTCTTCCCCTCTCCTCTCTCTTCCTTAAGTTCCAAGGGCCATCTCTTTGCTTCTGTAACTTGTTTCTTGAGCTCATTTCTCCTAAGGCTCACTTCTTCTACCTCTGTGACTTTCTAAATAAACTGTTCCTTATAATCTCAGTTCCTTGGCTCTGAATTCTTTCAAGCCGAACTCAAGTACCCAGGTTGCTGAACAGAGGTCTGGCTGAACGTGTTGCTAATGCCTTGTGCTGTTTCTCTGCCGCTCACATTTTGAAAGGTGTAATTGCTCCGAGGATGAAAAAAGACAGGAGTGTTTCATGATTTCAATTTTACTGTGGTCTCGAGTTGGTAAAAGGTATTAATAATAATTGTTGAAGGAAAATTATCTTCTCAAGGACTGGAGATAAATGTTTGATTGATGAGATTGTCCCGGAGAGTAAATTACAACTGTGTCTAGGGGAAATCACACAGCTTGTTTTTATCTTTTATTTTCTGTTTTTAATATACTGGTTGGTGGGTGTAAGTCAGTTCAAGAAAGCAGTTATTGCAGGTCTACAGTGTGCCCGGCACTCCGTGGAGTGTTGGGGACACTGAAGTGGACAATGTGCAGACTCTGCCTTTCGGTGGCTCACAGAACTGATGGGAACAATTTGCAATGTGATGTGAGCTTGCAGGAAGCAGGACTATCAGAATTATGCACCCTTGCCTGTGTTAATGTGGTTTTAAATGAATGATATTGGCTAGTTGCTCATTTAAATTATTTCCTTTGACTCTTTTATAATCATTTACTTTGGCTATGATTAAACTCTTGGCTTTGCAGTCTTCTTTAATTGTACACATTGAAGAGTTCATGTGATCCTTCTATCAGCTGTCAAGTTCCTGATTAATACTTACTTTCTCTTCCCAAACTTCCAAATTGGGTTCATTACTTCATTCAGTCTTTTGTTTATACATCAACCATAGCACATGTTCCAGTCTTTAGAGGAGTTATATATTTACTTATTTATAAGGGTGCCTCTTTTAATGATCATCTCCTAGAGAACAAGGCCCCATCATCTTTAGATACCCCAATACTGGGAAAAGTCCATGGATTTATGGAAACAGATCTTAAGAGTTTGCTGAGTTAATAAATTACCGAGTGTAGAATCATCAGGCTACAACTTCTCACATATACAAAGCTTGCCTGTTTCATGCAACCATATGAAAGAGATCTTAGAGAAATCAATTACTCTCTCTGGTCCCTAATTCTCAAACAAGTATATTGAAGTAGCTGGGTTACATGGCTGTTGATACTTCTGTTCACTCTAAGATAAGAGGTGGGTACTTCATCTTTGGACTGCTTACCTAAGAATGTAATATGACTCCAAATGGACAAGCTTCAAAAATTTCACAACTTTATATGAATCTAAATGAACCGTGATAGTAACTAAACAATAAACATCTACTACATAGAGAAGGCTTTATATAGAGAGTGTTAGGTAAGTGGCCAAGCTGCAGTTTTAATGTATTTTAGCCACCTGTCCACCTGTGGGTCCAACCAGTCATTTAATAAATATTTGTTGAGTGTTTACTAGGTACAAGGCATTATTCTAGGTGGTAAACAAAACAAACAACATCTAGGATCTTCAGGGAAATTTCTCTTTAGTTAATACTTCAAACTAAGGTTTTCTCACGAAGTACAGGACCTCCAAAGCTGCTATTAACTTTAGTCATACAAACCACTCTGTCCCCTCAGTTTGTCTTGGGCTTAATCTTAGGGAGTTCATATTACATAAATTTAAAAGTGTAAATTGTTTCTTAAAAGGTAGGTATTCTAATTCTTATACTCTGTTTCCTATTTTGAGAATTGTTAAAAGTTTTTCGAAACCAGTGGGGGTTGGGGTGGAGGAAGAAACTGCCGGTCTTTCAGCAGAGTCTGCTTGTTTAAAAGGCCCCCATAGTCCTAGAACGTCCGCAGACCCACCCACTCTGGGAATGACGGCCAGGGCAGCAGCTAGAGAAGCACCAGTCCCGTACGGAAGTGGAATAAGTGCCTGGAAAGAGGGTGAATGCTGAGTGAGCGGCATTGTTCCCTCTTAGACCCCTCCCCCACATATGGCGCCACAACCTGGTCACCCTGTACTGACAGATACCACAAGGTTCTGCCCCTTAAACATAACAAGTATCTGTGACAACTCTACCTAAGACACAGAGGCAAACAAACACAGGAGCCTGTTAAGATGAGAAGATAGAGAATTATGGTCCAGAAGAGGGAATGGATCAAGGCTTCAGTGGGAGAACTAAGCAATGAGGAGATAGCCAACCTAACATACATTGAGTTCAAAACACTGGTGATAAAGATGTTCACAGGCTTGAAAGATATGTTTAAGTATGGCAAACGCATAATGGAAGAAGTGAAGGCTATGCTAAATGAAATGAAGGAAAATCCACACAAAACCAACAGTGAAGGGAAGGAAACTGGGGTTCAAATCAATGATTTGGAATATAAGGAAAAAACAGTACAGAATGAGGAAGCAAGAATTGAAAAAAATGAAAGGAGGCATAGGAACCTCTGGGCATAAGAATCCTAATCATAGGGATGCCAGAAGGAGGAGAGGAAGAGCAAGAAATTGAAAGCTTATGTAAAAAAAATAATGAAGGTAAACTTTCCAAATTTGGCAAAGGAAACAGACATACAAGTCCAGGAAGCACAGAGAGTCCCAGATGGGCTAGACCCAAGGAGGACCACACCAAGACACATCATTATTAAAATGCCAAAGGTGAAAGATAAAGAGAGAATCTTAAGAGCATCAGTAGAAAAGCAGAGAGTTACCTAGAAAGAGGTGCCTATAAGACTATCAGCTGATTCTCAAAAGAAACTTTTCAGGCAAGAAGGGACTGGCAAGGGGTATTCAATGTGATGAAAAGCAAGGAACCACAACCAAGATTACTCTATCCAGCAAAGCTATCATTTAGAATGGAAGGGCAGATGAAGTGCTTCCCAGACAAGGTAAAACTAAAGGAGTTCATCATCACCAAGCCCTTATTATATGAAATGTCAAAGGGATTTACTTAAGAAAAAGAAGATCAAAATTATGAACAATAAAATGACAACAAACTCAAAAACCATCAACAACCGAATCTAAAAAATAAAAACAAAATCCGACTAAGCAAACCAGAATAGGATAGAATCATAGTATGGGGGTCATTTGGAGGGTTATCAGCTGGGAGGGGGAAGGGGGAGAAATGGGGAAATGGTGCAGGGATTAAGAAGGATAATTGGTTGGTACAAATAGACAGGGGGAATTTAAGAATAATACAGGAAATGGTGAAGCCAAAGAACTTAAGCATGACCCATGGACATGAACTAAGGGGGATGGGATTGCTGACGGGAAGCAGGATACTGGGCGGAGGGGAACAAAGGAAAAAAAAATGGGACTCCTGTAACAACAGAGTCAATAAAATATACTTAAAAAATTTAAAAAGAAGTTATTTTCCGTGCAGTGCGAATATTAACATCAGTTGGCATTATCTTTATATGCTCAAAGATCACTTCAAATTATACTAAATTAAATGGATTTAAGAATAAAAGGACAATCCATCTATTTTTGGTTGCATGCTGAGAGTAGATGTTTCAGAAAATTCTTTGTCTGTTGAAAGTATATCCTTCAGTAATACTAATGCTTGTAGAGATGTGACTCTCGCTTGTGTGTGAGCGTTAAAACAACCTGAGAGGTGAAGAGCAGAGACTGAGTTGCAAGGATGGACCATTCATGGAAGTAAACTGAGACTGCACATATTTTAGGGTTATAGATGGGGGAAGAACAGCTAGTATTCTCACCCGGTTATTAAAACAGTAGGGCTTTCATTTCAACCATGATGTTACAGATTTCACCTGCCTGGTTATAGCTGCTTGTTTGTTGGGACAACTGAGTGCCGTTTCCTGCCTTCTGCTGGGAGATTCTCAGTGTTTTCTTTTCTTTTCTTTTTTTTCCTTGTGTATTTGTAAACAGGGCAATGGCTCCACACAGAAGAGAGTGTATATACATTTTTAATGATAATGCACTCATAGTTCCTCCAGGTAATTTCTTCTTTTCCCCATCAGGACAAAAATTAAACTTTTAACAATCTTGCTTCAGTTGAAACAAAACAGGTACCGATAAACTTATGTTGGAGCCAGATGTGACAATCGGTCGTGTCCAGATTGAGAAACTTGATGCTGTTTGCATTCTCTAGGACTGCAATGGAGCACATGCCATGGTACTCCTCTGCATTTTCAGAGCTCAAATTAAAAGTTAATAATCGGGATATCTGAGAAGATGCCCAAGATGTGTCATAATTCTAAAGAGTGACAAAAGTGTCGTCGTCGGCAGCCGTCCGTCTCGAGAGACGATGGTGTAGCTTCTTAAGAGTCTATCTGCACCGCCGAGAATGGCTGTGCAGTCCGACTCGGGAGTGACACGGTATCTGTCTCCTCCCGTGTTGAATCGACATCACACTCCAGCGTCATCGCAAGATGACAAAAGTGTAACCTGAGGTTTAGTTATTGTATTAAAAATCTAGATTGCCCAGATCAAACACTTTTCAAAGATAACACTCTCTGTTCAGTAACACTGCTTGTCAAAACCTTAGTTAAGCTGAACTAAAATGGAAATGGAAATAAAAGCCATAATAGATTCTCCTAAGATAAAACCATTGCTCTCTTTGCTGGCAGTAAAAAGTCTTGTAAAAAGTAACATGGCTAAACTCCTTACAAAGCACTATAAAGAGAAAAAGAAACAAACACATCTTTTTAAACAAACTGGAAATTCTAGTTGATTCTATTTTGTTATTTTTACATTTTTAAAAGTTTTATAAGTTATCAGCTGATAATGAAAATATTCCTTTGATGCACAAGCAAGAAGAACATAGGAAGAACACTATTGCAAATGGTATCATGACATTAGAAAGTCTCCTAGAAGAATATGAGGAAAACAAATAAACAAAAAGCAGTCAGGAATAAAAGCTTTTATAAGTACCTGAATAAAGCCTTTAAACACATTAGGTGACTATTAAAACTCAGTCACATTCATTTAAGGTGTGGTGCTGTTTATTCACCTTGGCAGGGTCAGACTTGGGTGTGATCAGAATGGGGAGAAGGGGGAGGGAGAGGAGGGGGAGGGGGAGATGGAGAGGAGGAGGGGGAGGGGGAGAAGGAGGACGTAGCAGCAGAGCAAACTGGACCACCTCCACAGAGCTGCAATCTAGATTTCACGTGGCAGTTCATCTTTCCTTTATTACATCAGTTACAAAAAGAAATCATTTCATAGGTATGCGTCTCTTTGCTGCAAAATACAGAAGTCTAATGCTCATTTCTTCTGTGTAATAATTTTGAATTTTTGCTTCTGGCAGAGCTGTTAGAGAGGCACATTTTTTGTTCGTTATTTGAAGTGTGTTGCTCTGATCAAAACTATAATAAGGATTATATTTGCTGTCTGATGATGTTGTGGAAAAGACAATTTAATTCAACGAGAATTTATCGAGTTCATATTACATAACCTGTGGAGGTGATTCAGAAAATACAACGAGGAACAGGATGTGATTCTTAGCATCCAAGCAATTTATATAGCATCACCCCTCCATAATTTGATGTCTAGTCGCAGAAATCCATGCAACAGAGTATTGTGTTATATAATGTGATACAGCATAGCATAATAAACCTATGATAGAAATACATGTTTACATTTAATATTCTATGAACCCAAGTTTATAAAGAAGAGCAAGGTGATACATGGTTTAAATATCTCAAAGTGGCCTGTTTTGCTATTTTATTTCTTAATCCTTTCAGCTGTATTTAACAACCAAAAAAAGTTATCTTCCCCTTTTAAATGCAAATGGGCTAAGTTACTAAAGCAGAATTATTTAATTTTAAAAAACAAAAATCCTAAAATATTAAGTGTCTTTAAGTATATTGTGCGATTATGGATAGATTTCTCTTATTTGTCTTTTTCTATATTTTCCTAAATGTTTATCAGAGCATATTCTACTTTTATAGTGAGAAAAAGGTATGTGTATGTGAATGCTGATAAGCTATCCAATTTTCCTATTAAAGTAAAAAGTGTGGATGGGTGTGCCAATAAGCCATCCAGTTCCGTAATGAGATAAAATGGCCCACAAATCATGCCGCCTATTTTGATATATCACTTTAAGACCTTACTCTGAACTTTGGGATTTTCCCCTCTAACCTCTCTATAAGGCCAAAGAGAAAAAGTCATAGTAGAAGTTCTATGGGTTCTTTCCAAGTCCTCCAAAGTCAAAGGTGGGTGTGTAGTTTTTCCAATGTATCTTCACATGGTGTCGGGACAGATTCTAAATCCTACCAGGAGTGCCCATAAAATGACGCCTCCACAAGAATTACAGTGCTTTCTAGAATATTTAACTTGGAAAGATAATGTCGTCAATAGGATAGTCAATGAGATTTCAGGAAGACTGTCAGAGCATACAGAATTATACAGTATTCCCTCACTTACCGCAGGTATCACGTTCTAGCCCCCTCCCCGCCCCGTGACAGGTGAAAATCCATGAAGTAGGAACCTTACATTTATTTTAGCATTTATATATATTTTAAGGCTTTATAAACCCTTCCCACACACTTATAAACCATTCCCAGTCCCTTATTAACCTTTCCCACTCCCTTATTAACCTTTTCCACACTTTTATAAACTTTACTTATGTTCTTAAACATATTCTATACTCTTAAACCTACGTAACTTTAACAACATACGTATACAGTACTGCAAAATCCCACGATATAGCAAAAAATCTGCAATAAATAATTAAATATAATATTTTAAAAAATCCCACAATATAGTGAGGCCGCGATACGTGAACCTTGATATAGAGAGGGACTACTGTTTTTAGAAAAAGGATGTAAGCTTTCTTCAGAGTGTAACATCAACAAAGGAGAGGGGTGAAGAATAAAATAAATACAGTTTTTAATGAGACTTTCCCAACTGCAGCTTAAAACCTATACCAAAATGATTAACATACTAGAAAGAGAATATTTGATTTTTTCCCTTCATTCACCAAATGATTTTTGTATCGCTTCTTTTGGTTATTATGTGCATATTCCTTAATGGCCACTGAATAATAGTGAACAGGTCATTGTTGAAAAATTCTGATTCATTCCTCAGTTCAGTACGTATGAGATAAATATATTAATATATACTTATATTTCTATGTATGTTATTTTAACTTACTGTAACTACAGAGCCAGCTCAACATGGTCCTATCCTGTTTGACGAGGTGCTGAGTTGATTTTTAGGGTTAGCAGACATGCACCAGAAGCGTGGACAGAGGAGAGGACCTGGGCCTCCCGCTGCACCCGGGACCCAAATATCATCTCCCGTCCCTGCCCAGGAACCAAAGGACCAGGACATAACCAGAACTTGGACGCTGGAATGCTCAAAGCCAAGGCTCTGTTGTTGGGAAAGATGTGGCACTGATCCCTCTTCATGGTCAAGCTCCAAGGTCCTCCAATCAAACAGCCAATCAGCACTCCCACTCACCTGTTTCCCCAGCCCCTTAAAAACCCTTGACCTGTCCAGGAAGCAGGATGCCTCTGAGGCACCAATAGGTCTCTCATCTTCTCAGGTGTTGCCTGATCAATCAATAAACATTTCCTCACTCCAAACTTTGCCATTCTCAGTTTTGGCTATTCGAAGCATCAGGACTCTGATATGGTGACATTACCTCTGCTTTAATTTTTAAAATACTAATTAGATCTGTTCTAATCTATTTATTTACATGACTTGAAAGCTTTTAAAAAATGTCAGTGCATTTGTTGGTTGTATTTTCCCTTCTCGATGTTCACAGGTGATATGGACAGATATGAAAATGATGGGATCTATCAAAGCAAAATCCAGAGTTGTTCCTGGCCACCTCAAATGCGCTATGACAAATTGGGGTTCCCCCAGGAATACCCTCACCTAGTAGCCAGCCATCTGGTCAGAGGAGCCGCATTTCTGGACAAAATTATTGAAAGTAGTGCCTCTAGACCTCAATTTCAACCTCAGTTCTGCCGCCTAGTTCTTTGTGCTTCAGTTTGCTCCTCTGTACACGGGGCCACGGCAGTTCCCATCTGTCCTTGGGAGGATTAAATAAGGCATCGCTTGTGGATGCTCAGAACAGCCCTGGCCCATAGTAAATGGGGGATGGAGATAAACAGGAGCTTCTTTATCATCATTTTCATTGGTCATTTTAATAACAATTGTTATTTTTAATAACACTTTACTCTTGGTTCTAATTCTGAACATATTTTAAACATTCCACGAGCAGCTATGGTTTTCCAGGTCCCCAGTGCTTAACATAAATGACTTTAGTGTGTTGTGACAGAATTCACACTAATTCAAATGAAAACTAAATGTGAGTTGTAGTCAGTAACATGCTAATGAACACAAAGGGACTCTCTCTCACTGCAGCACTGCACCTTTGTACTATGTAAATAGTATTCAACTGATCCTCATCGCTTGCTGCTGATCCTGTCTTTTATTTTCTTAATTCCTTGAAGTTATATACCATAAGATATAATAGACTATTAAAAGCCAAAGAAAATTTGATAAAAGGATGATAGAAATATACACCTGAATGGAATCTCTTTTTTTATAGGTGAGAAATAATTTTTGAAATTTGATGTTGCCATGGCATTCAAAAGATTAGGAACAATACAGGTTTAGAGGTGCTCTTCTTCTGCTTGGCAACTGCTTAGCTTCTGAAGTTCTCTGATTAACATGTTTTTTCAGGATTCAGCTTGGAGATCTACTCTTCCTGGAGCTTCTGAAGCATCTCAGGTCAAAGATGCCTTAGTGCTCACCAACTTGTATTGGAAATCATCGCTCTGCCTGCTTTTCCTGCTAATCTGCAAGCAAGGTGTTCTTTTTCCTAATTCTACCTGTTCTTGCTAACTCAACATCTGATTCAATAAATTTCTATTATAACAAAGACAAATGACAGGAGTCTGTGTTGAGACTACTTATTGGTGCGATGGCTAATGCATTAGCCATGAGAATTTGTCTCCTACATTAGAGGGATGGTAGGTGAGCCCACTTTTCAACTTTTCATTCCTCTGTAAGCCTTAACACTGTTCTCTGTATATTTTGTTCTCCAAAAATTATTACTGAATTAAATTGAAGTAATGCATGAAGAAAACACAACATTAAGACCCTGAAAAATTAAGATAACAAAAGCAAGCTACATGGGGAAAGTCATTTTAGCCAAAAGGCCCCGGACAATTATTTAAAGAAACTAGGCTATCTTCAGGGACTCTTTTAATCATCTAATGTGTAAGTCAAATCTCAGATATAATTAATTCAACGTGTCTTAACTTTTTTTTTTTTTTTTCGTATCAGCTTTCATTAGATGAGACTAATCTGTAAATATGGCTCCTGGTAGCCCGCTAAGAAAATTTCATATCTGTGAATGCTGAGAAGAAAAGGGAAGACATTTTGTGGGTGTCCCACGATTAGGGCATCTTTGGTTTCAGCGAGATATGTACTATTTCAACGAATCTAAAGGGTGCTTAGGACTGTGGATCCACATTTCTTATTTTTCAGGAAAACACTGTTGGATTTTATGGGAGGCAGCTGCTGCTTTGAAGGTCATGCATTAGTGCCAATGTTTCTGTTTGGAGTGGGCGACCGGGGAAGACAAGATTTCAGGCTTTGATGCTGAACTTTAATTGCTAACCTAAAGAACAAATTAAATAATCTCATGTGAGTTTGAAGGAGAAAATCATTTTTTTCTTTAAATTGTGAATATCAGAACACTGTAAGTGGCTTAGACTTTGATAAGAAACCGAGTGAAGAGATTAGACAGAAGGAAGGGCCCCAAATAAAACCCAGAAGTCCTCTCAAAGAAATAGCGTGATAGTCCGAACAGAAATACTCTCCAAGTGCCTTGGAAGAAAACGTAACACTTATGCCTTTGCTAAAAATGATGAATATGTTTTTTCTCTAAGGATTATTTAACACTTACCATAATTTTATTATAAATGGTTCAATAAAATGCAACAATAAGTTATGTGCTATATTAGGAGAACAACTCATTTATGAGTAATGTGGCAATTTGTAAAACTAATAGGCATGTTTATGAGCATAAAGGGTTGTAAAGAATAAATAAAATATTCTAACAGGCAAAACTGAGGCACTCAGCATGAAGGGGACACATTCTGCCAGGAGATGTAAATTTTAAGGCAGTTGCCAAACTATGTAAATGTGACCATTCTTAGGGTCTAGTGGAATAGAGACAGGATAGTGCAGTATAAAGGAAATAATCTGACCTTGGGGATGAGGGTCTGCCATCTCTTCCTGGCACTCTCGTTAACCAGGGGTTCCAGGCCTTGGTTCCCTGTCTTTGGGATGAAGGGGTCAAAATGCCCAGTCTTTGAAGGACTATCTAATGCTTACAGCTTTTAACTAAATTAAGTAATTCAGCATTCATAGGTGAGAAATTGAATTCAACCATTTCTAATTTGTCACTGCTTTTATGAATATAAAAAAAAAAGAATTCAAAAGGTTAGCTTCAGAAATATTAGCTTTTTAACTACCTTGTTATGCAGGTTGAACTTTGCAAGCATATTTATAGCACACATATTTACGTTGATTTCGCCATTTTTTACTGGAATGTTGTTTTCAGCTGATGATTAATGTCCTAATAACTTGTTTAGTGTGTGTGTGTGTGTGTGTGTGTGTGTGTGTGTGTGTGGCTTCCTGAGAAAAGAAAAGAGTAGGTTGCTTTGTGTATTCATTATGTCTACCTGTCTTTGGCAGGAGGTGGATCAGTTCTGAGGATGAATATCTTTGTGTATTCTGTAATGCACACAATGGTTCCATTTACAGCTTCAAGCTGGCCTCCTGTCCTTGACAAGAGGTGCTCTTATCGGTAATCCATGAAATGCGCCTTGTTCTTTTAATGGGTTTAACATTTAGTAGAGTTAAAAAAAAAAAAAAAAAGCCCCCCAAAAGCCACTGTTTGTGTTCTTTTTAGGTACACTAAATCTACTTTCCCATTCTCTTCCCTCCAAAGTATAATCATGGAAGAGTTCCCACTGGCTCGATGGAATAAAAGAGAAGCCCTGCATTGTGAAATCATTCCTGGAAATTTGAATTTATAAAAGCTCTGATTAACCTTAGGCTCTCTGTTTTAATTTTGTTTTATAAAGGGAAACAGAGGTCTTCGGTTCAAGCTGGCATGTCACTCATAGGTGAGACCTAGGAATTAATACTGATACTAAAATTAAAATGGAGTAAACACTTTTTACCAACACAGCGTATGGAGGGGAACTGCATACATTCCCTGTTCTGATTTTTTAGTTTAGGTTTTCATTTTTAAAGTCATGATATTTGGGCAGTGCTTTTTATAATATGCCATTTCACATTATAACTTAAAAAGTTAGAATTTTATTTAGGGTTATGTGTTTTTACATCCTTTAGATTGGGGGGGTCACGGGTTAGTATCTGTATGCTGGTTACATACTTCTGCTTTACTGACATGGAAGTCAAGACAGAATCATGGAGGTATTTTCTAATTTGTGTACCTTTTCTTTCTTAGTTGAGTGCCTGATTCCCAGTAGGTACCCAGTGCCTTCCAAACACACGACCAAGCGAGCTCTTCAAGTCCCAGAATGAGAGTCAGCATTTCAGAGGAATAGAATTTCTGAAGTGAGGTGTGCTTTCACATTAACAGTGCATCTTCCAATGTCCATTATAGGAATGTCACAATCCGATAAAATGCTCAAGCCATGTCTGAATCTGTGCAATTTTATTCTATTTGCTGTTTTACCTTCCAATCTGTTCTGCCTACCATGTGTATTGAATTCTACAACCAACTCTTTGAAATAGTCTGTTTACTTTAGAAAACATAATCATGGATCAGGTTTTGATCAGGTGTTTGGTGGGTTCTAGAGTTCATTCTATTTCATCGTCTGATGTAGTGACAATGATCTAATCTAAAAAAATTAATCGACAGCAAGGAGGAAGATTAAGTGGTCTTTGTGCAATATAAATGCTGTAACTTTCACATAAGCCTTTTGGAAATAACACTCCCAGCTTTGCTAGCTAATTTAGGTGTGGGAGGAGGGGAGATGTTTCTTGCTGTGAGAGATCTGGGGTGGGGGGCTTGGGGGGAGGAGGTGGTGCTATGATTCCATAGAGATCTTTAGACATGGAAGAGATCTTGGGGTCTCTTCATCTCCTTCATTTCAGAAATAAAGTAAATGAGTTCTAGATAGTAAAAATAAACTCTTCAGGGAGCTTCTTCCACAAGACCCCAGTGTCTCGGTAAAGATTACAGCATTTAGGGATGTTGAGAATCCTAGTGACAAGAATTTAAAAAATTCACACATATTGAAAAGGAAGAGGCAAACTTTGATGAGAGCATGTCGTTCCCTTGTCACTTGGGTGTTAACCCCGCACATATGAGAAGTTAGTTCCAGCGACCTAGGATTACTCTGATCTTTTACTAAATGAGTTTCTAGGAAGCAAAGAGGGAGCACTCAGCTGCAATCACCCTTATGAAGCTATGAGTCCCGTTAGTTTTGTGGCCCCTTTGCCCCGCTGAGTCTTTTAGACGGCACACTTGCACACCCCAGCTGCAAAACCCCCAGGGCTCCCCCGTGTCCGCAGTTACCTTTCCCCAGGAGTGTGCTCTAGATGTTCCATTTAAGAAGGGGGCAGGGAAGGCTCCAAGGCCAACGGGGGTTGTAGGCAGGATCTATTCTCTCTTTACCGAAGTTTCTGAGAAACCTCTCTCCCACCACCCTTCTTTCTCCCTCATCTTAGTCTAAGATTATCTGCCTGGCACTCATGTTAATCTAAGATTTCCTAAATTATTAGACTATGAAACCCTTTGCTTTCTTTTGCATAACATTTTTCTTCATCCAATGAACGGTTCTTAAAACATTTTCACTTGGATTACCTACTTTCATACTTAGCCTGATCTTTCGAAACAGGCAAGCTAGATCTTATTTTCTACGTCTGTGGGAGACGAAGAGGCAGAATCATAGATGTTCATGACTTGCCCAGGGTTACAGAATTATTTTGAGATGCAGTCAGTTTGGACTTCAAGGCTTTGACTCCAGATTCTATACTCTCCCCTATTTAGTGTATTGTGTCAGTTTTTTGGTTTTTTTTTTGGCCTCTTAAATCAATTTTTAAAAATTACTTTATTATAAATTACAGATTTTTCTTAATGATTTCATGTACACAGAACTGAAGACCACTCACAAGATCATCATTTACTAAATTATCATTAAAACTTGAAGAAGACTCGGTACTCGTATCCTGGAGCTGTGTTAATGAAATGTTCCCAGAATACAGCTTATTAAATCTGTCATTTTAAGTTATTTGTATTTTCACCAATGAGTTAGTGTTTTTCATGTAAAGTGAAATAGCTATCACAGGCACAGAATAGAAACCTTTATTTTTATTTTGAAATTTTAAAGCCCATTATGAATTGCTAGAGGTGAGTTGCACAATAATGCCATAAAAATAAAACAGAAAACCTTTAAAGAGGTTTTCTGCATTCCAGAAAATGTATACTTATCACAGATCATAAATGCAGTCTCGGGTAATTTTAAACATATGGTAGGTTTCTTCTTAAGTACTTATATTTTAGGAACCTTAATTATGCTTTAAATCTTTTTCTCGTCACGGAATAATTTTGCCTGAAAATTTGTGTAGGTAGTACTGCTACTTCTTTCCTCATAATATTTATGAGAGTTGGATTGGCTTACAATTTGCAATTCATTAATTCAGAATATAATTCCCCATAACTATGGAGTTTCTTGTCTAGTTATTCAACTCAATAGTGCTTCATTACGCTAAACTATGAGCTGCAAAAACAAACAAATTATTTCTCAAGCACTTAACAGTCCATATGTTATAAGAAACAGCCTGTGAAGGTGTTGTACTTACTCATTCCTATGAAGTAATGCCTAGTATTTACTACTCAACTGTCAGAGTAGCTATAAGCTTATTAAAACTTTTCTCTACTCCCACTAGGTTTCTTAATAAAGCAGAGTGACTTCATGGTCTTTTTCGCTGAAGGAAAAAAAAAATGCCACAGGGCCTTGTATTCTTTAGGATGAGCTGGCTTGCTGTTACTTGCATTCATATTTATTGCAACGGAATAGCATTTTCCAAGAGGTTTACTACTCTAATTTCAAAAATATATTCTGGAAGCCTCAGTCTCCTCTCCTCTCCTTCATACAGCTCTTAGGATCTTTCTTCCACGCAGAATGCCTCTTTAGGCTGGGTTTTTACATTTGCTAAGCATACTAAAGACATATCCCGCTCTGAGTGTGTGCTCTTATACATTTCTTTCAGAATTATGATTTAGTTCCCATTGTTTCACTGTAGGAAACCAAGAGTATAAAAGATAACGTTTCCTTTGCAGTCTATCAACTGTCTGACCGACTCAGGAATCTAACTTAAAATAAAAAAAAGGGAGGAGGCCTAATGGACAGGCTTTGAAATAAAAAAGTTAACTCTGGCAGTAAAATGGTTATAAGTTCTTTCTGTGTAAAAAAAAGCAAAACAAACTTTATATCCTTCATATAGTGCATATAAGAATGTTCATTTCAGTGTTATTTAGTGTTATTTATAATAATAAAGATACCAACATATCTTAAGTGTTAATCAATTGTCCATTTATGCAATGGATAGGATTCCTTCACTAAGTAGACCATTATATGTTAACATGAAAAAGGCATATATTAAATAATAAAAAGAGAATCTGAAAAATGGTGTGCCTATGATCATATTTGTTATGAAAGGTGATGAATTCAAAGTATCTGTCTGCCAATATGTATGCAGCCATTTCTGGGAAGATTCATCATCCTCATCATCCCTTATTATGTGACTTGAACTATGTCAAAAGCTATACATATATACATTCTTTCCTCTAATCCTCACAATTACCCACTGAGTTAGAGAGCAGCATTAACTCTGTAATATATATATTGAAACTCAGGAATAGGGACTTAATTTATTTGCCCAAGTTTCCAGAGCTAATCACTCATGTAGCTGAAATGAAAATCTAAGCAGGTGGTTTCCTCAGCCTGCTCTCTTAACAAGCAAGAAAGAATTCCCCCAAAAAGTATTAAAATATATTTGTAGAATGACTCTATTTTCATTCTTTGTCTCTCCTTCATTTTCTTCTTCTTTTTCATTCAAATTCTTCTGTAGAAAAGATGCATATTTCAGAGCTAAAAGAGATCTTGCAGACACATAATCCAAGCTATTGTTTGCATAATTAACTAATCAATTAATTGTCTTTCTCAGTGCCTCCTTTGTTTTTTTTATACCGAGGTCTAATTACATGCAGTAAAAATGTACACAAGTTACTGTTTGGTGAATTTTCACAAATATATACACGCACGTAGATAACACCCTGGTCAACGTAGAGAGTATTGTCATCACCCTGAGAATTTCCTTGTGTTTATTCTCTCCCTCACCCCCATCAAGACAATCAGTATTCTGATTTCTACTTTCATAGATTAGCTTTATTTATATTAACCTCATAAAAATGAAGCTTTATGTACTTTTTGTGTCTGGTTTCCTTCACTGAGCATGATGTTTGAGATTCATTCATGTTGTTGCATAGTTGTTGTATAAAACCCTTGTTTTAGATATGAAAAGATCCAGAAAGGGAACTACTTTGCTTAGAATCATACTGAGAGAGAGAGAGAGAGAGAGAAAGAGAGACAGAGAGACCGAGACACAGAGAGAGAGAGAGAGAGAGAGACAGAGAGATAGAAAGAGAGACAGAGAAAGGAGTGGAACTAATATTTTAATTTTTGCCTCTCAGGTCCCTTATACTTTCCATTTATCCTACTGACCTCATTCATTTTAAGGAGGACGGTGTGTTTTCTTTGTTTCACCACAGCCTTGAAAGGAAATGATCAGAACCTTTCAGTCTGGCTTTGTGATGTTTAATTAGTCAGGATCTAACAGAAACCATGAAAACAGAAACCTCTCTAGAGGCAGAGTCATTTCCAGACAGAAAGTATTGAACACAGGGACTCAGTTATCCAGGCAACAGAAGTGCTGAGAAGATGAACTGGAGAGAAAATGATGATCCAGGAATGAATGAAGGAGGCTGCTGACTCTCATTTAGGGACAACGAGAAGAAACCATAATATCCAAGATCAGAAGCCAGAATCTCTGGTGAGGGAGGGGACTACAGAGGGTCAAGGTTCTCTTGCTGCTGGTGCTAGAGGCTGCTTACCTTGGCCCCTTTCTTTTTCTTGACCCAGGAGTGGCTTTGATTGCTTGAAATGACCCAGTCACTAAAAGACAAGGAATCCTGGGAAATGTAGTTCCCTACGATATAGAGGAGAGTAGAGGAAAGGAAAGAAGAGGAATACTTAGATCTGAGAGCAAGCAACAGTAGCCCAGCACAGCTTATAGCTCATCCATTATAATTTCCACTCATTCTGAGGTTAACAGTGAGATTTCTTACTGTTTCAATTTAATGTCATGAGCTGTAAATGCTGAGTAATTATAGCAGGTTTTAAAAATGAGCTAACAGCACATTATAAATAACTACATAGTCAAATACTATTAATGTCACAACTTAATAAATCCACAATACAATCACAAAATTTTACAGTTGAGAAGAGAACATTTAGTCTGAATCTTTGGTTTCCTACTGATGATAACAGAGGTCCATAGAAGTTACTGTGAACTTCAGAGCAATGCTCAGAGGTACTAATTAAGCGGTGGGTACATATGTCGAGGAAGGAGAGACACATAGAAAAATACATCACCAAGTAGAATTCCATTTCTATGAGGGAACACAACTCATCACTGCTGTTGTTCCATGACTTGTCTATGAAGCAACCTAACTCTCTTTGCTTAAGTCTCTAACCATTTAGCAACTTCTAATTCCTAACACCTCAGCAGGAGAAAGAAGATGCCTTGGATAGCAGGTAGGAATGTTCAGGAGCTAGGAATAAATACTCCCCTATTTTACCACAAAGGTGAATTTTACAATAATCAGTTTTCTGAACAGAAGGCTAAACTGTCATCTTTGGTGATCTCCCTCACACATTGGCCATCTGAGAGGCAGCGCGTAAGTGCTCTCCTTATTTTCATGAAGCAAAAATAATTTAGCAGAATATTATCTCCAGTTTGTAACTGGGACTGGGTCAGACGCCCAAGACATTAGGCTTCAGGACTTTTACCAGGCACATAAGGCAAAGGCCCCTTTGCTACACCATAAGTCCAAATTGGGTTTAAGAGTGAGCAATACAAGGGGTTATATGCAATCATACATCTTAGATTTTCTGGGTTTCAGACAGTAAGTTCAGTTGTCAGATCCTATGCCCAGGTTTGGGTTAAAAAAAGGAAAGTTACTATATTGGGAAATGGCCAGTGCATGTGTTTGTTAAAATACATGTAAACACACACACACACACACACACACACACACACACACACACACAGTCTCCCACTCCAGTGATTTAGGATTCTGCCCTCAGTTCACAATCAGGTCATGATGTCAAAATATCAGACTTTTTTTTCACTCCTTATCTGTCACTTGCAATTTCATATCTTCACTGCAGCAACATGTTACATAATAATAATAATAATAATAATAATAATGGGACACAACTTCTCTCCTTCCAAAGCCTATTATTTTTATATATCTTTCCAAATGAAATGGCAAGAGGAACACTAGAGGTGGAACTAATTTCTCTGTGGACATTTCATGAACATATTACCAGGAAATTTATGCACTAAATTGAAAAAAGTAAACAAGCAAAGCAAAAACTAAAAAACAAACAAACAAAACAAATAAGCAAACAACCCCCCACAAACTACTCATTAAATACGAGAGAATCTTTATTAATAGCATTTCTAATATTTTTATACTTTGTCTCAAATATTAAAGTTGAACTAAGAGCCACAGGTGTATGTCCGATAAACAGATTACTGACTTTTACCGAAAGACAATATCTGTGCTCTTTCTGTATGTGTACTATTGCTTTCCTTTGTAAGAGATGGTTATGTGGGATTCCTATTTTACATAAACTGACAATCTATGAGCAAAACTGGCAAATTCTGTGACATGTCTTACCTAAAACATAGCAGTTATACTTCAAAAAAAGGAACCTGTCTTAATAGAAATTCCTTCTACGGAAACTACACACTTCAAGTATCAGAAAAGGCCGCCTTGTGATCACAGAAAAGCTGTCACATTTTATTTTCTTTTGGACTGAGGTTTCCATCTAGATCATAATGTGTTCCATTCAGTGAGAAGCATTCAATTTTTCACCAAGTACTACCTCTCTTAGAGAAAGGGATTTTTAAAAATAGTTATTCACTTGAGCAATTCCTTTTCTGAAAGTGACTAGAGGCCTCAAGACTGGATCTTCAAGATCATCTTCATGGTCTTGGAGATCCAGGAACGAACCGCCCTTGAGAGGGAGGCCAGTGCGGATGTCTCAGCTAGGTTGATCCTGAAAGTGGCCTCCAGTTCTAGCCCTCAGGTGCTCTCCCATGCCGCAGGCTGAGTTGTTTTGTTTTGCTGTCAAATGCAAAGGAGTTTCATGGAGCAAGCAAAGAAATGTGCATGGTCCAGTGCTTCCTAACGGGCACTTGCATGCATCCATCCAACCTTGCAAGTTACATCATAAAACCCGTGACCTTTCTTATACAGAATAGGGCTCACTAACTCTTGATTGAAAAAATAAATGCATCTTTAAAATTACTTGCTCGACAACCATTGCTGTGCCTTGCGCACTGTCAATATCCAGGGTGAGCTATGTAAGGGAACTTTGCTGACTGCTAGAGGAAGAGCCGATGCTCAGATTTTCCGGGGGGGAGGTTATCCCAATTCTTGCTTCCACCACTCCCTCCGTCAAGAGGTAGTTTTCCAGTCACCTCAAACTTGTATCTCAAACTCTATTGCTTTCCCTTAAGACCACGTTTCCCTTGCCATGACTCGTCTTAAGGAAGGACACCACCACCTCTTTACTCGGTGGAATCCGAAATTTGGAAGCTTTGCTGGATGTTTCGATCTTGAATAGACCACATGTTCAGCGGGCCGCCCAGTACTGTGGGTCATGCCTCTCTGACACCGTCATGCGTTCCCCTCACTCCGTCTTGGCTGGTGAACCTCTTGTTCAGGGCCTCCGCGCCAGGCCTGGGACTAGGAGAACTGTCTAACTCGTGTTCTTGCCTCGGGACTCTTGCCTCCTTCACCCACAGGACTGAAGTTTTCAGTCACTGTTTAAACCTTTCAGAGACCCTCAGATGCTTGTGGAATGAGATTCAGAATCTCAGGTGTGAGCTAAAGGGCTACTGGCTGTGTGCCTTCTCCTTCCCGAGCTAACCTTCCTGGTCCTGGCCTCCTCTCTCACCCTCTCTCTGTGATGGCTCCATGTTTACATTTCCCTTCAGTCTCTCTGTATGTCCAATTTCCCTCTCTTGCGCCTGACCAGGCCTTCTCTCCAAGCCTGATGGCTTCAGATCTAGCCATATGGACTCATTACTTCTTCCTTTGTCTTCATACAGTGACTTCTTGAAGGCAGACTCATGAATTGACCATCATGGGTGCCCAGCCCAGAGCCTGGCACATAATGGGCTTTCAGAACCACTGGTTCACTGAACAAATGAGCTAAGTGACCCAGATGCACACAGTTCACAAAACGGAAAGGAGAAGTAAGAAATAGGAAACTGAGAGCAAAGACTGGATGCAGATGAAGAGGAATCTTCTGAACGCAAACGTGCTTGAAGAAGACCTCAGTAAACCACGAACTTGGAAATCACAGGTCTAAGAAGGGCTTTTCTTACTTTGCAAAGGAATAGTTATGGGACTATGAAGTCAGATTTTGAAAGGTATGAGATGCTGCCAATTGTACTTCTGATTGGTTCCCTTTCCTCATTTAATTCGAATAGCTTACCTCAGTAATTCAGGGAAAATATCTTCTGCAACACTCTGTTTAAGCTTTTAGGTCCAATGAGAACATTCTATGATTTCAATTTAATCTACTATTTGTCTGACTTCACCCACTTAAGAAAAAGGACTCATTAGTATCAAACACACAGAAGCTTTGTTTTTCCCAGCTGTAAAGCTGACCTGTGAAATGTAATCTTGTGTTCTTAAGACCAGCATCCAATAAATCACAACACGGTTATAGCAAATATTTCCCCCTTCCCCTCCTTTTTCTCTCCAAAAGAAACAAACACATACAAAAAAATTGTTTAAGTGCTCAAAGATTTGTGAGCTATTTTTTTTGTGCTTTTTATCTCTGTTTCTGAAAAATGACATATAAGATATTATCTCATGTTGATATTTATATCATTGAATCTTAGTAACCAAGTCTGGGGTCAGAACTAGATATACTGTGTTTCATGCAACAAGGTATACAAATTAAGTTTTTATGTCCAAAATACAACTATGTCTGATATATCTGTTACAAAATAGGAGCTTAAAATATAAATTAACATGCAACACGATGAATAGTTAAACCTTCCTTTTAGAAGTGTTTAGATTAAGCAAAGTGTTAAGGTTTAAACACTTTTTATTCTAATTTAAAATGCAAAATTATATTTAATGTTGCTATATATTTTATAGCTCAGATGTTATCTAAGGATTTTCTAGTGCACATACTTAAAATATTTTAGATATTATCAAAACGTATTTCTGTGATGTTTTCAAATTTGATATTTAAGTATTTATTGATTGTGTTTTTCTGTCTCACATTTTCTTTCCAGTTTTCAATATTTTGAAAAGATTCATGAGATTCAGAATATAACTCATATATCAGAATGGCTAAAATGTTATAAAATAAATTTTAAAATCCTTTTTGAAATATTTCAGTAAGCTATTAGCAAGAACGCAAATATTATTCAAAGGCAACAGAGATGCTTTAGTTTTCTAAGTAGCTAAAACAGGAAATATAAGCATTTTAATAATTGGAGTTACAGAAGCACACAAGTTCTGGAAACAAATTAGGTTATGGTTGTGTGTTAGAAGAACGTCAAACACCCACAAAGTGAGCAAGTATGATTTCTGAAGTGAGCATTAAAATTCAGCAGACACTGCTTTACATGACGTTGGACCTTTATCTGCAAAAGGAGGAAGTTGGAAAGATTTTTGCAGCAATTTAAAATATGGAAATAGCTCTCTTCTGGCTGATTTACGACGTGTGTGGAGTAGTGAATGAATGAACTTGAGTTTCGCCTGGAAACGCTTTTCCACTAAATAACATTTCAGGCTTAATCCTGCAGTGTGGTCTCATCTATTTCTCATCTCTCTCCTCTCCTGTGCCAAACTGCCCTGTAAAGACCTCAGACCAAATAGAAAAGTTGGCCAACGGGCGAGAGTCATCGGAGTGGTCGGTCATCCAACGCTATTACTAACTCTGGGCAGAGCCAAATCTAACGCACCTCGGGGAAAGAGTTATTCATAGCACATGCCTCTTTAAAACTCTCAGTGAATGGTAGAGATTCCAGGAGTTTGTACGACAGTACAGTCCGTTTGAACATGACTTTGGGTCCCGGCAGAGGAATCTGAGTTCGAATCGCTCATTTTTCTGATCTGTAAAATGAAGCTGAATGGGACTTCATAAAGGATTCAAGGAGAAAAGGCCTGCCCGATGCCTACGCAAAACAAATCCTGGCACAGAGGAATCTCCAAAAACATTAGTGGTATTTTACTTATTATTTCACATCGCGGCTTTTCATTTGTACACGTCCTAAAAATTGAAAACTGTTTTCTACTGATACTCATACAATAATCTTCTAAGGGGGACCTTTCAAATTGTGATATAGGTACAGTTGAAATGAGTCACGTTTCCCCTTATTTCTTATCCCTTCAAACAGTGTTCCAGCTTGCGCATCCTTTGGTGGCACCCCACAGACAAGACCAGGGGTTTTCACATTGTTTCACTGCAGTGGCAGGATTCTACCAAACAATCTTATCCAAGTAGTTGTTTGGACGGGAGGACCCCCTGCATTGCTCATAGTGTGAAAAAGATTGAACTTGTTTCAACTGGAGCGCACAGACAGTCGGGGAGGGGCAGTCCACAGGTTTTTATAAGGTTTAAGGGAAAAAAACATCTAAAAAGGAAAAAAAAAATCATCTGGATACTTAACAAATAACTGGATATTTATAAATATGTTTATCTCCAAGTTCTATTTGGGTTCCCAATTGTGGTAGCTTCTAGCTCTCATCTAATATGATAGCACTCAACAGATAATCTGTGGTTAAGCATTGCTGTGTATCCTAATTCCAAGGACAATAAGCATTCAATGTCCATTACATTCCCGGTAAATTGTTTTTACTTTGTATCAAACCCAAAACTTCTCTTTCTCATGGATAATTATGGATTGGAAAATATTGTTATTAATTGACTGGTTTCTCAAGTCCTTTAATAAATTGGGATTTTGATGTGACGTGATAAAAACTGCAGAATGTGCTTAGAGTAATATGCAAATGTAATTATCCCTGGCTGAAGAGGCAACAGGAAAGGCGGACTTGATCTATGTTTTCCTGCCAAACTGATGGCAGGCCGCCTAAGGGCCTAGTGCAGGAGCTCAGACAGGAAGATGAGCACTAGTTACAGTGGAGAAAAATGACAGGGTTGGCAGAATGGTACCCAAAAGCACATGGGAGGATGTAGGTTTGTGGTAGCCAAAGGGACCTATTCAAAGGGTCCAGACATTTCTTGGCTCTGAAAAACTCTGCGTGAGGCTTTTAGGCAACACTGACCCTCTGTTACCATTTTCTTGTCTCATTTTCTCTGGGGACTGCCCTCTCCTTAATCTTTTTAATCATCCCTCTGTGACTGTGCTGTGCCTCCTGTGTCATTTTCAGACATTTTAACAGAGATCACCTGGGGACAATGCCTTAACCCCAAAGAACTAGTGGAGATATATCTTAGCAGGTTGATGAGGAAGGGATGCTGGACACCTTAAATCACACACCTGGGTAGTTGTCTGTCTTAATTGGAGGGGAGCTCACTGGCCTCCATAAATGCCTAATTCACTGGTTCCCCCTACACCTTTCCCCCCACCCCAGGGCTTGTCTCCCGTGTTAAAACATCCTCACTTTCCATAGCCTTTATTTAGAGACTTTTTATTTATATCCCACAGTCTTTATCAGTTTTATTCCATTGTGGGCACAAACAATACTTTACTATAATAAATTCTGCAGTTCACAAAGCAAAGTGGAATGTTTTCTCAGTTGTAAAATGCTCTCAATTGGTAGCATGGATTTAATACTTTCTTTTTTAAGGAAAAAACAAGCAGTATCTATGAAATGCACAAAATCAATTTTGAGATGCATTCCAATTTCATCCCAATTTCAGAAACAGTGCTTGCAAAGAGCCCTTGCATCTTAGAACAGAGGAATTATGGTAAGTGACCGAGACCGGATGTCTACGCCAGTGTTCGTAAGCCACATGGAAGGGAAACGGGGGCCCGTGCCAGGGCTTTGCCAAACGACTGATGCCGAACCCTAAGGGTTCTTGCAAACCTTCTGACGGGGTTCCCGGCTCTGCATCTGACCACCTACTTCCAGCAGAGGGTTCTTTCTGAACCGCACTATGGTGACTTACGCCTCCTGCTTGTAAACCATCACTCAGAGGAGAGCTGCAGGCGTGCTGAGGCCAGCTCCCGCCAGCTGGAGAGGTAACTACTACAGTTTTAGGAATTTTGCAAGTTGCTTAGACAGAGCCATTGTCAAAACTAAATTATATAAACCTATAATTACATAAATTACATGTAAACCAATACCCCAAAGTCACCACTTTCTAATTTTTATACTGCATTTTACTGTTCTCTGCCCCATGGCAATAAGTGACATCTATTGGATCTGCATGGAGAAATGCCATCCAGTAGTTTCCCCTTTATCTGTGGGGGACTATGTTCTAAGAGCCTCAGCCGAGGCCCGAAAGCTCGGATAGTGCTGATAAAAACATACGTATCCATGACAGACAACAATAACCAACAATAAAAGAGAACAATGATAACAATCTAAGTGTAAGGAAAGTTATGTAAACATGACATTACTTAAGTGAAATAAGGGTTAATTGGACACAAGCACTGTGACACCAGGACAGCTGATCTGATAACTGATGCGGGCAGTAAGTGACTAAGGGGCGGGCAGGGAGCGTGTGCAGTGTGCATATGCTGAACGAAGGGGACTCCCTTGTGGGGGACAGAGAGGGACAGATGAGATTTCATCACGCTACTTAGATGATCCCATTTCATCCACTTGTACCACCGTTGACCGTGGGTAACTGAAACTGAAGAAAGCAAAACCATGGCTGAGGGGGGCTGCTGGAGAAGGGGGGATTACTGCACTTCTCTCACCAGCTCTACATTCAGCAAGGTCACCCTTGAACTCAGCCCTGGGGAGAGAATATTTCCATCCGAGCACTTGGCGTTTGCTACAAATGAAACTCAACCTCCCCCGGCCAGATGTTAAGCATTTACCAGCTTTCTACTGAGCACACCAAAAGTCCTTACACTGGCCTCTGGGACCCTCTTGAGATCTGGCTCCTTGCCACCTCTCAGACTTCATCTTCTGCCACTTTGCCCTCCTTCCTTCTATGCTAGAGACACTGGTGTCCTAGCAAGGGCTGACTCACTGCACAACTCTAGGGGGCGCCAGTCACACTTTTTCTGAGTTTACCAAATTATAGAAGATGTCTTCAGTAAGTTAATTTACCACGTTTGCTCTCATCCCTACTCCAATAACCCCTATATCTGTATTTAGGAAGCATCTTCACCTATGAAAAGCTAGCTGTATTTTTGTTATTTCTTGGCCCCAAAGAGTGGTAGCACTAAAGTGTTTGAATGTTGACTTAAAAAAGGCATCCTGTTGGCAGGATTAAGAGTCAATCCTGTAACTCAAAGTGCCTCCTGAAGTTCAAGTCTCCCTTCCTTTCTCTACGGTCTAACTTGATGTCTTCTTGTCTTCAGGGCCTAATCCTGAGCCTGGCACAGAGTAAGTGCTCAGGAAATATTTTCTGAGTGAGTGAATGAATGAATGAATGGCTAAAATAAATAGGATGATTTAATTTGCCTTGGCCGCTTTGCTTCCTTTTCCATGATCCTTTATGAGCATATGTGATCTAGGTAATTGTCCTCGAAGCCCTCAATTGGAAATGCTAATTAAGACAAATGAGAGAAGCCACGTTACAGGTGGTATTTACTCCTGCTATAATAAACGCGGGCCACGGCATCCACCCTTGATATTGTGCACCTACTCAAACAATTGCCTGGGATTTCCATTGGTTAATGACATGGGATCATCAGTCAGGATACGGCACTGCTGGAATTATAATTAGGTCCTGGGTTTCTGTGACTCAGCCACACTGGGTGCCCAGTGCTAACAGCAGAGTAGGGGAGGTGGAGCGCATAAATCATTTTCTTATGCATTACAAATCACCTGGGGAAAGAAAGCAGCCTTATTAGGCAGAGTGCTTGTGCAACCATGTCAGATACCAGGTGAGGAACAATGACTGTTATGGAATTAATAAGATATTAATGTAGATGCTCCTAAGTACCCCGCAAGGCTAATTGAAGTACTCTGAAGAAAAAAAAAAAAAAAAAAAAAGGAAAAGTAATCTCATGGGCCTCAGGAATAAGCCTTCAGTACTCTACTTAGATTAAAAAAAAAAAACAACTGTTATGTCTCATTTTTATTAACATAATACTAATAGTTTTAAAAAAGATCAAGTCATTATACCAGTGCCTTGGAGGTTGACAAAAAAGCTGATGTTAACATGCGCGCTGAATCTGAAAAGAAGCACGCTAGAACACCTCTGGTTTGAAAACCTTTACTCTCCTTCATTGCTCTCATGTCCTCTCGGACACCCTGCAGGCCGGGAGTAGGCAAGTGCACTGATACCGAAGCATCATCGTGGAAGTGGAAATGGAAAAGACCAAGAATTTCCTTTCCATGGGAGGATGCAAACATAAGGGCTGGTGCTAATACTATTTCACTTAAGGTATGCTTGTTTAAAGGCCTGAAAAGGAATAATACTCTCTAGGAAATGATCAGTTATTCTTAGGAGGCAAGATGCTATCATAGGAAGGAACCACAGGCGGGTGCAGCCATGACTGCATCACACTTCCTAACCGTGAAAGCTTACCCGCCCACCTCCTGATGCAGGTGGGATCCAAGTGGAAGTGCACTTGGAGACTTGGGCTGACATGTTAATACCTGGCGGTCCCTGCCCCTTCTAGCCCCATGTTATGGTTAGGACTTGTTTAATTTTCTCTGGTTCTTAAGCTGCAGGGGTTCAGAGTCTGTATCTGTCTCACTCACCATTATATCCCAATATTGAACACAACTCCTGGCGATAAGCTCTTCATCAATAGGATTTGATTTAATTAATAGGGTTGTACAGAGTAAATAAGTTAGTATCTGTAAAGTACTCAGCATTCAATAACTATTAAATAATTAACTACTTTACTTTCTTCTCCTACAAACATAATTTATCAAAATATAAAATTAGTAAATAAATTACTAATTCATTTTGTTATAATGCTGACAAAGACTTGTAATAATAATACATTTTATGTCAATCTCAGAAAATTAGGGGTTCTAAATATAAAATTATTATATTTCTATGAAATGGGAAAGAGGCAATGCAGGACCCTGATCAAGAAATCTTGGTACATAAAATTATTGAAATGATTTAGAGAGTGAAAAGAATTACCTTAGAATTTCCATAAATATTAAGCTATTTTAGTGAATTGAAAAACTGTTTTATTTACTAGAATGTGATTTATGCAGAGCTCTACACATATTGCATAAAGTTAAGATACCCAATTTTTATAGTTCAAGAAAGTGGAAATACAGTTGTTTTATCCACGGGTTTCCTCTCTGAGGTTTCTGTTACCCATGGTCAGTCAGGGTCTGAAAGTATTAAATGACAGATTCCAGAAATAAATAACAAGTTTTACATTGCATGCTGTTCTGAGTTGTGTGACCAAGTCTCACACTGTTCTGCTTCGGCACACCCAGGACATGCCTTGTCCCCTGTCCAGTGGATCTAAGCTGTGTACACGGCCTTCCCACTAGGCACTTAGCATCCAACTTGGTCATCAGATGGACTGTTGGGGTATCGCGGTGTTGTGTTCATGTCACCCTTATTTTACTTAACAATGGCCCCAAATTCATTTACATAAATTTTATTACAATATGTTATTATGATTGTTCTATTTTATTATGATTAATCTCTTACTGTGCCTAGTTTGTAAACTAAACTTTACTGTAGGTAAGTATAGGAAAAAGGCATAGGATACACAGGGCTGAGTACTATCCATGGTTACAGGCAGCCACTGAGGGTCTTGGAAGGTAAACCTTGCAGATAATTGTTGGGGGTAGGGGGGCTACTCCAGCATTAATATTCTTTATCAAATGTCCGCATAGAAACAGCTGCAGATTTGTGTTGGGAATTTAGGAATTTGAGCTATCAGGTAAAGAATTTCTCCTCTAGGATATGCAGGCTTCTATAAGTCACCTGTGCCCGGGTAATGATACCCTATCGTCCCTTCTACCTGGATTACCCATTACCAAATTCTCTCTGGGCATTGGTTCAGGACCTCAGGAAGCGTCAGTGAGTTTATTCTCCGTTACTACAGAAGGTGAAAGATCAGATCAGAGGTAGAGAAATTCTGTTAAATGAATGAAGGGAAAGGCAGCTCCCTTCCTTGAAGAGATTTATGTTCCCTTGGCTGCAGAAATTCAGTTGGGACCATCTCCCTCATAACAAACAGTTGACCCCACATAATACTAACACTCTGACCTCCTTCCCTCTGACATAAACCTCATTACCTATGCATTTCACATCTTTAAAAAACTTCCAGGTGCAAGGAAGGTATGGCCCCCAGGAGGCTGCTGCCTGCCACATGAGTCTATTAAAATGTATGGTCCTATTAGCCTTCGTACTTAGAGAGGATGAAGTACATCCTTCAAAGTGATGATTTCATTCTACAAACCTATGGCCTGGTTTCCTTAGAGAGCACTTGCCTGCTTTCTATTTTCTCAGTTGAAATTAGAGAAAAATTTTCCAACACTGCCTCGAGTTTAAACTAGTTGACCCATACCACCCATTAACCATTTACTTCCAAGAGACGGGGGAGTTTATGGTTGAGAATTATACACAATTGATTCTCTTGCTATTTGGCCATTGACTAGCTGTGTGACTGGAGCAGCCATTCATCTTTTATAGGTCTCATTTCTAAGGCTGTAAAATGGGAAAATAATAGCAACATTAAGTATTTTTTATCAGAATTGAGACAATACATGGAAAGCACCCACCTTGGCACCTAAAAGTACCACGATCAACAATAATAACAATTTATTTTAACCTTTACAGTTATTTCAGTTCTTAGCCTTATCTTTCTCAACTGGGTTGGAACACAGTTAAAACACAGATGGAATTATGCAAGGTTCATTGGTGGGGCTGGTTTGTCTCAGGTCATATCTCAACCGTGTATAGATGGACCAAAAAGGAATTTACCACCCTGAACTTAACCTGCCGGAATATAAACTTCTGTATCCTCTTAGGCAGAATCAAATTTCTTAGCCTGATAGCTCAGGTCTAACAATTTGGACTCAGTGTGCCTCTCTCACTTTCTAATGGCTACCCCAACAATTCACCCAAAGGCAACTGCTTCCTGCCCCTTGAATATGCCTTTGTACCCTTGCTTACAATATGCGCCACCTCTACATGTCTGTCCAAATGTACTCTGTTCTTCAGCACATGGGTCACATGCTCCTTCCTCAATGAAATCTCCTCAGATCTCTTTGAGACATCTTTTTATGCTAGGAATCTCCACAGATCTGAACCTTGTCAGTTTCAGAGAGAAGACTGCAGACCAAATTTAACCGCAGCAGCCTAATTTAGCTGCGTGCCTTTTGGCGGGTCACTTGACCTCTCTCAAACGCCGCTGCTGCTTCATTTGTAGTGGCGATAATAATGACCCCTTAAATGGTTTTCGTAATGCTGCAGTCAAAACCTTAGTTCTATTCCTGGGTCCTAACCACTGCTTGGTCAAGGCCACCTACCACAATCTAATATCTCACAAACACCAAATCACTTTCCAGTTGACTGGATTCAAGTATTTTCCATAGATCCTATTGCTTTATCATTTACTTCTTTTACACACTTCTTAAAGCTTATGTTCACTCAAGTTATAGTCAACACGACTATTGTAAATGGAAAGCTTGTTACTTTAAAAATGCAGACACTCACTACACTCTATATTGTATCAAGTACATGCATACCTTAGAGCATACATGAAACACTCATGAGCGGTGGAGGGGTGATGGGAGCACAGGGTAAGAGAAAGCAATAAAACAAGTCTTGTAGGAATGAATAATAACAGTGCGCGAGCAGCTGATGATGTGATTAATTCACCTATTTTTGCTCTTGAGGGTCCATTTAAAAACGAAAACTTAAGACTCAGCAGCTCACAAATGTGGATTGTAGTGTTCCCACTAGTGCTTTTTATACTTAGAATGTGAACAGTGGATAATGTCTTATGGCTGGAAAGTCTGTTGCGTAGTGTCTATAAAGATCTTAGGGTGAAATTAGAAAGGTAACCTGCTGCTCCGGAATAGTGCTCTTTAAACTTTCTTGAGATTGCTGAATGTACTCATAGGTCTCAGAAGATGCTCTTAATGAAGTTATGTGATAAAAGTACCCTTTTCTTAAGAAAACAGTTTCTGATAGGCTCCAAGCATTGTCAGAGAGAATTCGATTTCTAATCAAATCCTGTGTGAGTGCAGGTAGCCAATGAACACGCTCAACTCCCACCACCATGGCCAGGATGGTCCAGCTGAGCAGTGAAGGCGATTTTAGCACGTGTTATCATCAATAAAAATTAGGTAGCAGTAGCGTAACTGAAAAAATAAAAATAAAAATCCATTCTCTCAGTAATGTATATCTACAGATATAAAAGAAAAATGACACTTTTAATAAGAGGACTGTCAGTTCCAAAAGGTATCATCCATGATGCTATAAGCCACATGAAAGATATGCCAGTCATACTTAAAATAGCACTGATGCCTCAAAGAAAAATAACACCAAAAATATACAGCATAAGAAAGAATCAAAAGCATGGGAGAAAGTTCTAGAAGAAAAGAATCCACCTTTTTCCAGGCTGCCACTGCCCTTTAGGTATTAAGATGATGCCATGGACAGAGGCCTAAGCAACCCAAGTGCATTATGTAGCTTTAGGGAGTTCAAAGTGAGTCAATCTGGCTCATGTTATTTGACCACCTGCATGTGGTCAGAGAGGATATGTACGAATTCCAGAGATCAGCTTCGCAGGCAGGCACATTCGACAGGGGTCTGCCGCGGAGTTAGGTCACCCAAGTGCATTTTGCAGAAGGCTCTGGATTGTTAACAGCATAGAGAAATGTACTCTAACAAATAATTATATATATCGTGAACTGATAGCTCTCTGAGCATATATTTTGATCTTAAATAATTTTTGAATAACAACTGACTAATTTGCTTTGGAGTTATTATCAAAATTCTTTTAATTATCTTCGCTTAATATGAAAACACCAAAGTTCATAACCAACATTTTTTGTTCTTTTTGAAATTTACAGTAAACTTCTAATAAATACAAAAATTATATTTTAACAGCAAGGGTTTTAAAAGACATAAATGAAAAAAATATTTTCTTTACCGGGCTTATTTTTCTTGGGAAGAGAAACTTTAACCAGTGGTTAAAAGTTTATTGATAAGCTTTAAATAATGGTTATATGTTTATTTATTGTCTCTTATATGAGGCTTGACATTGTAGGAGAATATGCGTATGAATGAGATGGGGTCTATGATAGGACTTCAAAGGGTGAAAATCCCTTAGAAATAAGTAAAAATGGAATTAACATAGAGCTTCCACTTTCTTCAACTGGAAATTCAGGTTTTCTGTAATCTGGCCTTGCTTAAGCTTCCTGAAGTCATCTTATGCTACTCCACGGTATGTATTCAAGTATTGCATGATTATGCAGACAATGGATACCCCAAATGTTGAATAATGACCTATATTGCATTCCCACTGCTGCCTGGATGAGAGACAAGACCAAGCCAACAAGACATCTGTAAATGCTCTTCGGAAGGTGAACCTTGTCTTTTTCTCCAGTTTCTTTTAGACCAGGGTAAAGGGACATTTGTTTTTGTCTGTGACATACAAGATAATTAACTGTGGAAAGCTTTGCAAATCATTATGTTACAACTGAAGCTTTAAAGAGACCCTGATACAGCCATTAAATACAAGATTATTGTTAACGATGACACCAGGTTCTGTTGATGGAGCCACACTGACTAAGTCACTTTATTTTTAATGAGGTAAAGCTTCTTTGTGTAACAATCAATACCCCTTGCTAGAGGTCTGGACAGACTTATAATTGATACAAATTCAATTATTTTAGTAAAAGTAAATATAAGCTGTTTAAATATGTTAAACTATCTTGGTTTCAAAAACACTTCTATTAGAATCAGAATTAATTTTGTCTCTAATTCAAAAGTGTTATGATTTGTACCTACTGACTGCATTTGAAATGACTCTTGTAATTGATATCTTGAAATAGTAGCCTTTCTGCTACTGAATTAGACAAATACATAAAAGGCAATTTCTCTTCTCAATGTGGTGTGGTGTTATAATGCTAGACTTTAGGGCAAGTATTTACTGAATGCCTGTTGTCCTTGAACTAAACTAGAGACATGAACTCTATTTTTAAGTGTCTGGCTAGTTTCTGTCTCAAGACATTTACCATTTAGTGAGGAGCACAAGATAAATTGGTTTATGATTGGCCTCCATGATAATAACAAAAATCACTAGATTCTCCAGAATCTAATCCTGTTAAATTCCGTGTGGGAAGTAAGGTTTGGGGATTACGAGAAGAGTTCTGTCACCCTTGTATAAAACAAACGCCAATAGAGCTCCCACCCACTGGGCTTTTGTTCACGGGAGGCTCAATGTGGGGCACGTTACAAACATTATTTCTGGTCAGTGCAAAGATCTTGCAAGGCCGTGAAAGGGGAAAACAGAACAGAAAGCAATTTCCCCAAGGGGTTATAAACTTTCACATTCGGAGTTTAGAGGATAATATTGTAGGTTAAAAAAAGGGAAAGGCAATAAAGGTGATCTTGTTTGAAAAAGAAAACTCAGATTGAAGAATAACAGGTGGTAATTGAGGTAGAGTGTTGACACTGGGGAGGTTTTCTGATGTACAGATGAGACTAGATAGATATACCTTTCTAATGATTAAAAACCTAATGTAATAAACAAATGAGACTATATCAAACTAAAAAGTTTCTGCACAACAAAGGAAACCATCAACAAAATGAAAAGACAACCCACTGAATGGGAAGACATATTTGTCAATGACACATTTGATAAGGGGTTAATATCCAAAATTTATAAATCACTTATAAAACTTAATGCCAGAAGACAAACAAAAACAAACAAAAAAACAAAAACAAACCCAAACAATCCAATTAAGAATGGGCAAAGGATCTGAACAGACACTTCTCCAAAGCAGACATACAGATGGCCAACAGATATATGAAAAGATGCCCTCCATCAGTAATCATCAGAGAAATGCAAATGAAAACCACAATGCGATACCACGCCAAACTCATCAGAATGGCCATCATCAACAAATCAACAAACAACAAGTGCTGGCGAGCATGTGGAGAAAAGGGAACCCTCATGCACTGTTGGTGGGAATGCAGCCTGGTGCAGCCACTGTGGAAAGCAGCATAGAGTTACCTCAAAATATTAAAAATGGAACTGCCTTAGGATCCAGTGATTCCATTTCTGGGAATATATCCAAAGAAGCCTGAAACAGTAATTCGAAAAAATATATGCTCGCCTATGATCATTGCGGCCCAAATGCCCACCAGTAGATGAGTGGACAAAAAGCTGTGGTACGTTTACACAATGGAATACTGCTATACTCCGTGAATCTTACCCTCTGGGACAGTATGGAGGGACCTGGAGAGTATTGTGCTAAGTGAAATAAGCCCGTCAGAGAAAGGCATATACCATATGGCTTCATTCCTATGTGGAACCTAATGAACAAATGAACTAACAAGCAAAAGAGACACTCATAGATAGAGAACAGGCTGACAGCTATTAGGAGAATGGGGGTTGGGAGTATGGACGGGGAGTCAGGGATTGACCAAAAAAAGAAAAAAAAGGAAAAACTTCAGCCATGGACAACAGCGTGGTGACTGCCAGGGGCATTGAGAGAGACGATAGAGTGAGGAGGGTGTAAGGGGGATAAACAGTAATGGATGGAGACCTGACTTGCAGTGGGGACCATACAACACAGTGTACAGATGATGTGCTGATGGAATGGTGCACCTGAAACTTGTACAATTTGTTAACTAGCGTCACCCCAATAAATTCAATAAAAAAGAAAAAAAAACCCTCATGTGTTTTATTTATGTTTACTCAAATTATCTTCCAAACAGCCTTGGAAGATAGAACTAATTCCCATTTTGCAGATAAAACAAAGTTTGGTTACATACCTTGCCCAATGTTACTCACCCAGGAAGGGTCAAGTGAGGTACAGATCCTGGACTAGATCTGTATTCGAGCCCGAAAAGAATGGATTGTAGGCACAGAGTATAGATGTGACAGTCAACAGAGCATGATTAACATAGGCCAGCAAATAAAGAAATTTTCTACAGACTATTTCCCCTTTAAGTTCTCTGAAGGCAGAGACAGTTTCTACATCTAACGAAGATACAGACTGCAGAGACAGAGTGTTGGATAAAGCCTCTTCCTCTCCTGTGACATTCTTCCATGCTCTGTGACAGCAGGTGGCACAGAGGGGAATCATTTTGTTCTCCTCATCACCAGGAATTGTTCCCTCGATCATAACCTCTTATCCTCCCTCACCGTTTCTGGACCGGCTCTGCCCTCTCCAAGATTTTCAGGTCCTGAATCCCTTTCTTCCCGTCTCCACTCCCTTGGGCAAGAGTCTTCCCAACCCCCTAACCCAGCCTTTAATTACGGTTCCCCTTTTTAACGTTGTCCTTCTTAGCTCCGTTTATCCTTGATCGTACACCACAGGTGTCTTGCCAATGTCTTGCCCTTAGTACAGCTGGGCATCTGTTTTCTTTGGTCTACAAAGCATTTCTAGAGGAGTTACTCTAAATGTGATCATTGCAACCACTATTATGTTTTCCAATGTCAGCTGAGTTGTCAACATTGTTCACAATACTTCCTGTCATCTTGAACTTGTTTCTCATTCTTCTCCAATGAAGATTGCTATAAATTTGTTCCCAGTTCCCAAACACTCCTCTTTTAATCTCATTGATTTATACTTTTTTTGTGTCACTGTGAACTTCATTAGCATCTCATCTCTGCATCTTAAAATTCTATTAATCTACCTATGCTCTCCTTCTTTATCCCCACTTGGAAAACAATTACAGCTCTAACCCTTTCTGTGCTCTTAACTTTAATGTTTCTTATAATTATAGACCCATTGTTCTTCTCCTTCCCAAATTTTCAATCACTCTCTCTCCTTCTGTCTCCTGGCTTCTCCCTCTTCATGTACAAATAGGTTCAATTTCCCTAGACTCTTAGAAACAACAAACTTTGCTTCTCCTCCACCTTTTAGGTCTCAGAAATCATCATGCTTTATGAACGCATGTCTTACTATCCACTACCACTAATCCTATCCTTTCACAACTTAGAGGAACTGTTCTCGTAAAGGTCACTGGCAGCTTTCAAAGTACCAAATAAATTGATCTTTTCTCAGATTCTCAGGGCATCTAGTACCGTTGAACCTGTGCTTAAAACCCATGGTTTATGAACCTCAGCGCTAAGGACATTTTTGAGACGGATACATTTGTCGTGGGGGCTGTTCTGCACATTGTTGAATGTTTAGTAGCATCCTGGTGTTCACCACTGATGTCAGCGCACATCCCCGGTGGCAGTAATCAACAATGTCTCCAGAAAACTGTCACAGCTGAAGAAGCACTGTTCTAAATGACCTCCTCTGTTGGCTTTCACACATTGTGTTAGCCAGGAGGTATTCTACTTAACTTTCAATGCTTTGACTTGTCTTCTGAAGGCCAGCTGCTTAATTCGGCAACTGTCGGCTAAGGGATGAAAATATTTGTGTGTTGAGGATCTCCTATGTGAATGGCACTGTGCTAAGAAGTGTGGGCAATACAAGGAAATGAACGTCAATTCTACTCTCAAGAAATTTATGATCTAATGGCAGAGACATAATTAGTTGTGCTGCAAACGATTACAGAGCTAGTTCGGGGCAGGGCTGAGGGTCGCACTCAGGTCCTCTGCCCCTCATTTCAGTGTTCTTTGTAATTGTATTTTAAAAAGAAAATGCAACCATACTTTCTGTCACCTTTAATATATAATGAGTATCATCATAGTATCTCATATTGTCACTTTTCCCCCTAATTAAACACACACAGCATGCATATGTGTTGTAAGAAATAATTTGTAATATCGTCTAAGAATGCACTAAGGATGCATAATGTACAGAAAGAAATTTTTGGTGGAAGGATTGAGCGAAAAGGAAAAAGGACTCATGGACATGGAACACAGTGTGGTGATTGCTGGGGGCAGGGGGTATAAGGGGACTAAAAGGTAATGGAAAAAAATACAATAAAGATTAAATTTAAGAAATAACAGAGTAAGAAAAAAATTTAAAAAAAATTGGGTCAGAAACCAGGCCCATGCTGGCGGTAATCCAGAGAAAGACTTAGAAACGAGAGAGCCACCCTGAAAGAGCAGGCTCACGCGGAGTTCCTACGGGCAGGAACTTGAGAGCCACTAGGGGAATGGTTATGAGCGCATGGGAGGAACATGTTGAAGAGTGGTTTATGAACTCATTTGACACTTTTGTCAGTAACATATATGCTTTCCACTTAAACACAGCTTTCTACCTAACCAGCCCTGGGTGCCCAACTAGACCATTTACTAATGAATTATAAGCTAAAGTGACTTAAGGTGACTGGAAAACAGGAAGAGGAGACTCAGAACCAAGACAAATTTTCATCCTCTGTTACCAGTGCATACGGTAAGTGCAGTATAAGGGCAATGGTATAATTGTATACTTATTTTATAATATAAAATATTATATAGTATAGTCGCATAATTATGATGTAAAATTTTTATATATTCCCAAAGTGTAGTTTTAAAAAGTATATATGTAAAATCTCTCTACAAAAAAAAATTTGATATGTGTTCATTTCATTAAACCTCATGTTTTTGAATCAATGATTTTTTACCAATAAATGAAAAATAATCCAAAACTTTATAAATGATAAAGTTAAGCAATAACATTTGAGTCTTCCCATAAACTTTTTATTTTACATTCAGAGTATGGGCGAATGACTTACGATAATAAATATTTGATTTTTTAAAAAAATCTTGTTCCCCAGTGTGCTAATATTGGCTATGATGATGCATTTAATTGACAAACATTTACATTTTAGAAATAGCTTATAGAGAAGAATCCATGCCCCACCTTTTATTATTGCTTTTTCACTCACAGATACATTTTATCATCAGACCAAAATTGAGAAAACAATTTTTCTTGCATGACCCAAAGTGTAGTTGCTATTGGTGAACAAAATTATTTATTCATATGAGTTCTTTCACGTAAAGAGTATATTTAAAGCATTTGTGAGCTAGTCCCACTTTTATTATTTGTTTAACATATCAGAATTATACACGTGCCAAAAAATGTGTGGAATTGCTCTGCTGCAGAGATGAAATCATATACAACACAGATGCTCTACTTTGGACCCCTCAGAGATAGGGCTTAATATGAGCAGGTCAACGGACAGGAGATGAAGCGAAGGCATTCAGAGAAGCTTAATTTCTCAGGCACGTGCAAGTGAAGCCCTCTGATGATAACATGGGACTTCTCAGTGCCTTTAATGGAGCACACCACTTGCTATTGCTGCAAATGTCAGGCCTGTCCTCACTGGAGCTAACTGGGCTCTCCCACAGGGAGGGACAAGACCTGCCAGTCAGTAGACCCCAGGGGAGCCACAGCCCTGCGTGGTGCATAAAGAAATGGAAACAAGAGAAAAGGGAGAGAAGAGCTCAGAGAAATGCCAGAGATCAGAGGCCCTAGGCGCCAGTCCTGGCTTCCCTGTTAACCAGTTGGCTTACTACAGTGGCTGGTGCTTAGCAGATGCTTAGTAAATAGAGAATCACTTGCAAATACTTCAGTCTCTTGACTTAATGTCATTTGGTACCTCTTCTGTTGCACACTCACATGGATATGGTGAGAATCAACTTAAATGCTCTATGTCGAAGTCCTTTGAGGACTATACATTTTTGACATATACTAAGAAGTTATTATCGGCCTTAGCTGGGTAGCTCAGTTGGTTGGAGCATTGTCCCGATATATCAAGTCTGTGGGTTTGGGAGCATATAGGAATTAACCAATAAATGCATAAATAAGGGGAACAACAAATCGATGCTCCTCTCTCTCTCTCTCTAAAATCAATCGACAAAAATAGAAGTTATTACTGTTGGCATTATTGCCACATACAGAAAGAAGAGGAATACTAATGGTTACCAAGAAAAAGAATCAAAGAACTCACTCGGGCTATGTTCTATCACCTACCAATTCAGAGAAAGATGAAATCAGACATTTTAGCCAGGCCTTGTAATAATTTTAATAATAAGGTCAGTCTTCTAGAAAGCATTAGACTAGAAATGACCATCCAAACATTGAACTCCAAATGTGGAAGTATAGGAAGCTCCACAGTTGTTCTAAGAAAAAGAGGTGCTGACTGAGTCCATTAAGAAGCCAGACTTACAGATAATAATATTTGAGAGTTGGTAAGAGAATAAATCTTAAAAGTTATCATCATAAGACAAAATTTTATAGCTATGCATGTTGACAGATATTAGCAAGACTTATTGTACTGATCATTTTGCAATACATATAATGATCAAATCATTACATTTTTAATGTAAATTACACCTCAGAGTTTAAAAAAAAAATTAAATAAAAAAAAGCCAGTCTTTGTTGAAGTGATCCCAAATCTAGTCATGAAGAATCCAATCTCTCCAGTTCTTTGTCTTATTTTCCTTAACATTGCATCAATCTTGGCTCGTTCTGATTAAGGGAAATGTTATATTTTTCTCTTTGGAATAATGTATTAAATGTTGAAATTTGACAAAATAGTAAGTATTAAAAAATTAATATATCCCCTTTGATTTTTTACTTTCCTGTCACACTTCTTTCAAATAATCAACAAGAATAAAACTTTGTTGGTTTAGCTTTATTTCTATGTTTATGTTTAATTATCTGTGTGATTTGGGAAACCTTACTTACTTGAGTTTGATTTTCTTCACCCGTAAATATGGGACATTATATGCATTGATAGCTGCAGCTACTGTTAACTCTAATTTGTGCTGAAATCAATGAAATCAGTAAGTCTAAAAAGATATCAACACCAACATTTCCAGTTCATGCTATTTTAACTCATATGTCTATTTAAAATATCTTTCCTTTTTGCCAACATTAAACTTAATAGTCAGGGCACTTAATATATTCTAAGCCATCAAATAAAAGAATTTTATACCAAACAAAATAAAAAAATGATTTATTAAAACGGTTTCACAAGCTCCCTCTACCAAGATCCTCTATTATGCATGTCTACCTTCCATCAACTTTCTAAAAAGTGTCAAAGAATTTACAGAGGTAAGCATATGTATTTACCTGCTAATAAAAAAGCAATTTCATATTGTCAGTGCAGTGGCAAAGCAGTGGATGAGAAGAAATGAGAAATTATTTTTACCTGGATTAAAAAGTCACACTGGGGATTAGTTTACTGCTCAGTTGTTCATTTGTAAATAATGTCACTTATATGCAGCTTCAGTATCTCTCCAAGTGAGACTTAAGGTGAAAAACACCCACAAATGTGCACAAAGAATACTTCTTCAGTAAATATCAACATGGAAATATTTACATCTTATACACAACATTATATTTCTGTATTTCTGAAGCAAACATAATAATGCTGCTTATTGTTTTTAATCCCTCCCAAACTTATTTTGTAAACGATGCTACCAAATGCTTCTCCTTTGGTAATCGCATGAAAATATGTCGGTGAGACATTTAAGGGAATGGAATATTACAATGAATCTGTTGCAACAACAGTGTATTTTATAGGTCCGAATGACAAAGAACATCTATCTTCATCATAAGAAAAAATCTCTGTGGATTAGTTACAGTGTTAGTTCTCTAGAGCAATCAATTCTCTCCTCACTTGTGAGATAAATATATTTTATTGCAGACATGATGCGTTCCTGTAGACTGCTAAGGGCTTCGGACTGCTCTCAGGTTTGTAGGTACATAAATTTATTTCTGCGGGTGTAGCTCCACATGATATGCGTATTGACTATGTTAAGCAGAAAGCTGTGGGTTTGTTCCCAAATGAGGCAATGTCAAGAAGTAAAAAATACACACACACACACACACACACACACACACACACACACGTGTATATATATATATATGACCCTGGCTGGTTTGGCTCAGTGGATTGAGCGTCGGCCTGCGAGCTAAGTGTCGCTGGTTCGATCTTCCAGTCAGGGCACATCAGAGAAGGAAAACTCGGACTCCAAAAAACCTCCGCTGCCTTGCGGCATACCTCTTCAGGGGAAAGGCTAAGGGAGTAAACCCCGACAGAAAATCCGGAGCCGGAGTCCCTAAGGCGGTTTGACATTGTAGTCAATACTGGCAACTCCTGCGGCGCACCTGAAGCCAAGCTGTATCGACTCCGTCTTTCCCTTGGACCCTTCAGCTGCGAAGAGAGGGGGGTGTCTGCTGCATGGGCAACAGCAGACCCTCCATATCACCCTGCCCAGGCTCTGTAGCTTCAGCTTCACTGGAGAGGACACTCCAGCGTCATCACAAGATGTCGATTCAACACGGGAGGAGACAGATACCGTGTCACTCCCGAGTCGGACTGCACAGCCATTCTCGGCGGTGCAGATAGACTCTTAAGAAGCTACACCATCGTCTCTCGAGACGGACGGCTGCCGACGATATATATATATATATATATATATATATACATACATATATATATACGTAATAGTCTTATTGCCCTGTCAAAAAATTTGCCTTCTCATTTAGTCAGATAATATCCATCAAGACACTGCAGCAAGATTAAATGCCTGCCCCTTAGGAAATCAGACTAATGGATACGGAAGTTGAATCTCCCATCTTCTCTACCCGGAAAGTCATCCGTAAACTCCTCAGGCTTACCCACATACACAAAAGAAAAAAACCAACAATCCAACAAACTAAAAGAGATGGGTGTGAAGTCCAGCTGTGCTGTAAATGGACCTATTTAATGAAAATTCAAAAGTTTCCCAATGGGCCAGGACATGTGCCTGCTCTTGCTGCATCCGATCTTACAGAAGCTCTGTTTGATTACCAAAGAAATGCATGATGTTGACAGTTGATAAATTATTGGTATTGAAGAAACTCTGTGCCCAACGAATAATATCATTCCTTTCTCTGCATGCAACATTTTGATGGTTTGGCTAAAAAAAAAAAAAGGTAAAAGTTGTACTCAAAAGGGTCTACATGGGTCAAATATCAATTAATTAATGGTTTGTTTTTGAAGTGTCCAAGTGCTTGACTTCTTACAGGTGAAACATCTGACTCTTCACTTTATATGAAACTTGACTTTATATCACACAGCTATAGCTGTGAAGCAAGAATCCTACTACAGGGATTAAAAGAATTAAATGACATTGAAGAATTTGCATATTAAGTTTATTAATGGGTATCATGTCTTATTTTCATTAGCTCCACGTACATTTTTCAAAGCCTGGTAACCTCTGTTGATGTTTTTTGTTGTTGCTCATACCAGCGGCGTTTTTTTTTGAGTGAGGACCATTTCCTGATGTGGCGTTCGCGTGGTGAGTCTGTTTTCTTTTGACCACTTTGACAACTACGAATAGGAAGGCTGTGGCACTCAATAAGTCTGGGAGCTGTGGTTGTCTCTAATTAAGAGGTCAGGGGAAGAAAAGAGAAGCTACTGCAGATGTGACGGCAGCTGAGAACGAGGACAATTTCGTGTTAATGACATCATTTATAACTGAATCCCTGATTATTTCTTCCCCCCGGCTATGTTGCTTCATTTTTCATTGTGATGAAAAACACATAACTTAAAATTTATCATCTTAACTCTTTTTACGTGGCTGGTTCAGAAGTGTTAAGCATATTTACACTGTTATGAAACAGATCTCCAGAACTTTTTGATCCTGCAAATCTGAAAACTCTATATTCATTGAACAACAGCTTGTTTCATTTTGACAGTACCTTTATTTTTACATTGTTTTATTATATTCAAACTACTTTTACATACATGACCTTATTTGACATTTCCTTTACTTAAAATGTTAGCATTACATAAACTTCAGCACTTACCATGTGCTGAATATTGTGCTAAGTGCATAATAGATATGCAAAATATATTTATCAAGTGAATCACTGTGAAAACTACATTCTTCTGAGTTTTTGGCTTTATATTGTCCCATTCACATGTAATATAAAACAGTTAAAAGAAAATGCTTCATTATAGAAAATGTAGAATATATTACACACATAATTATCGTTAATAGAAAGTTCAATCAATGTTAACATTATGGCCTTTTTTCCTTAAAAATGTTGCTATCTTTATGTTGACATTTAAAATACTGCATTATATGTTTTAGTCTCATTTCTCCACATTTTACGAGTGACAATGAATATTATGATTAGTATTATTCTGCTGTCATGAGATATTACAGACTCATTGCTGCAAAAGCCAGGTTTTGAGGAAAATAGAACCATTAATTCTCTTCCTTCTGATTTTTCTTCATATACACCCACACTCGCTCATCTTCAAAATATAACATTTAGAAATTCTTCTGCTCTAGGATGCTTACATTCTATCCCCAAGAGACAGCGGATACTTTGGCTGTAACTAGAGGCATGTTTAATTCCTAATTTACTACAGTCTTTTCTGCCATGGTGAGTGCTGGTAACGTGCTGAGACTTGAATACAAATGCCTGGGATTTTTGGTTTTGACCCAGGCTATGAGCTCTGTGATTTAGAACAACTTAATCCTTCTCTCAGAGTCTCGGTTTCCTCATCTGAAAAAATGTAGGGAGCGATGTTATGTCATGAGAGTTATTGAAATAAATCACTGATGATAATAGTTCTAAAAGTTTCTGAAACACTAAAGTGCCTCTTAGATGTATCGGTTTGTATATAGGAGCCAGGTTAATGATAGGATTCATTCATTAAAAAGGGTATGCATAATGTATTGTAGCTAGAAACCTATTTTCCCAATGACTCACATGAAATACTCACCTAGCGAAAAAATGTGTCCTGAGATGTTTACGTTTCTGATCTGGCAGGTTCAGTGATGTAGTCTCTTGCCTGCTCCTTTCCTACTCATTTTTTTATCTCTCAGTTTTCAAATGCCCGCGAAACACAATTCTGTATTTTAGGTGGTTAGTACCAAAGAAAGTTCAGGATATTTCTGTTCTGTTAATAAATAGACCTCTCTTTATACGTGCGTGTGTTTGTGCGTGTTTGGCTCTAGAAACTGGGAGTAGCGAAAAATTGTAGCACGAAGGCTTTACTGCAAAACCATATATTTACATATGTAATTGGAGTACCCTTTGATGGCTGTGTGGCTGTCTATATTTGGGTGGCATGCTTGATGACAGAAGAAATGTCTCCTCTGCTACTTACTTCTCTCCATATTGGCCTGAGATTAAACATACGATGCAGAGCATGAGCTTTAATGAGTATCATTTCTATCTATAGTGGCTTTGTTCTTTTGTCTATTTCCCGTCACTGTCAGGTTCCCTTTAAATCTCACACACTGCCACACTGGTCCATTAACAGTTCTCTGCCTTCCCAGCCTCTCCTCTGTTCTATCTCATGCCCTCTCACAGCGACCCTGAGGCTTTCCTACGATCCCAGGAATCTTTTGCTCACCAGCTGTTAGCGGATCCTTACTCTCTAGAACAGGTCCAGCAGGTCACCCACTAGCCACACCCGGCTACTCCTCACTTGAAAAGTGGTTAGTCTAAATTAGAACATTCCAACACTGTAAAATGCACTCTAGATTTTGAATAATTAGTAAAAAAAAAAAAAAAAAAAACCCACCTCAATCTTTTACATGGTAAAATGGTAATATTTTTGATGAATTAAATAAAATATATTATTAAAATGGATTTCATCTGTTTCCTTTATATTATAAAATAAATACCCATTTATTGATAACAAGCTAGATTACACATAGTTTGAAAAAATAAAAGGAAAATGATCCATTAGATATATTTTGATGACTATCCTTTCAGAATTTTCTCTACCCATACACAAGTAACCCTTCTGTAAAAAGTACATAAGATCATGTAACACAGGTTATGTGATAGTTTCCTTTCAGTGGCTATTTAGTTTTTGTAATTTAGTTGTTTGCAGAGATAGCTGCAAATAACTGAAAATATACAAGGCTGGTCAGAAGTAGGGTTATAGTTGTGTGTGTGGAAGATAATGTAAGAAGAAATAATACAAGAATATAGTCTTTGTTTTGCATACTCGCAACTATAACCCTACTTCTGCCCTGCCCTGTATGTAGAGGTACATGATTTTTAGTTGCTGTTACATCGTATGGATGAACCATGACTTGTTTAACCCCTGTATGGGTAACTGTCATTGCATAACACATCACTCTAAAACGCGGTGCAATGAAACAGTGATAACCACTGACTATCTTCCGTGGTTTCTGTTGCGGAATTTGGAAAGAGCTTGGTTGCGCACTTCTTGCTTAAGGCTCTCATGCAGTTGAAATGCAGGGTCAGGTAGGCTGACAAGGACTGGAGGGCCCACTTCCAAAGTGGTTTAATCATGTGGCTGCCAGGCTGGTGCTATCTGTTGGCCGGGAGCCCCCGTCTCTCTCCATGTGCACCTCCCCGTGGGGCTTCTTGGGTGTCCACGTGTCATGGTAGGTCACTCCCTCCAGAAAGAGGGATCCAACACACCACTGCAGAAGCTGCACTGCCTTCCATGACCTCTCTGCGGAAGTCACACACGTGCTTCTTTTCTGTTGCTTGCACCAGGGCAGCTCTAATCCATGGCTGGAAGGGAAAACAAGAGCGGGTATTCCCAGAGCTCCTCCTGGGGGCTGGCTCCCCACCTGATTCTTTTTTACATGTTTAACATGGCTGCTAGACAGTTTTAACTTGCATTCGTGGCTTGCCTTGGTGGCTCGAGTTATTCTTCTGTTGGGCAACGCTGATCTGGAGACACCAGTTTAAACCTCTCAGCCTGGCATGAGCCCCAGCCTCACCCTGTACCTCACTCACTGCTCCTTCTACCTACATCCTATGTTGGCCAAACTAATTGGGAAGCTCACTGTTTCCAGTCCATTCCTTTACCAGTACTTCAGTCTGTTTGGGTCTATTAACTCATTGACATTATGTATGCATATGGGAATTAGGAAATTCAACATTGCGGATTACTTTTTTCTTTAAGCCTCACCCAAGGACACATTTCTGTTGATTTTTGAGAGAGAAGAAGGCAGAGAAAAAGAGAGAGAGAAATGTCAATGTAAGAGAGAAACATTGATTGTTTTCCTCCCATACCCACCCCAACTGGGGATCAAACCCAGAACCTAGGCATGTGGCCTGACTGGGAATCGAACTGGCAACCTTTTGGTGCACAGAGTGATGCTCAGACAACACTCCAACCAACCGAGCCACTCAGCCAGGGCTGTTGATTACTTTTTATCTTAATTTATAGGCATGTTTTTTTTAAGGTAGTGTCCAAATCTAATTTTTAAAATTGTATTCCTCTAAGCTCCCAAACTGGCCTCTTTCTTATAGGTAGAGTTACCAGATAAAATACAAGATGCTCAGTTACATTTAAATTTCAGAGAACCCCAAAATAATTTTTTAGCATTGCAAAATTTAGGACATATTTACACTAAAAATTATTTGTTTATCTAAAATTCAAATTTAACTGTGTGTCTTGTGTTTTTATTAGCTAAATCCAGCAGTCCTACATAGTAACCATTCTAATATTCTTCATAAAATCGTTGCTCTAGAAGCATGCATGTAATATATTTAAATGATGATAAAATGAAGGGAAAAGCAATCTACATAAGTGTCCGGGAGCCTTGATTAGCCTACCAACTGCAAGCTGCAGAATTTCTTTAAGACTAACTTAATAATTGAAATAAAATCATAAAGCTGAGCTAATAGAAGAGAGATAGTAAATTTTACTGCAATTTTTTTTTTTTAGTAGAGGAAGAGTAGTGCTCATATTCCGAGGTAAATTTGGGCTAAAATCAAAGGGAAATATTTGTAATAAGAGGTGATAAAAAATGGCATCATCACCAGCGGAGCAAACATGCCTGCACTTTTTTCTCATGACTTACCAGTTTGAATGAAACCATAACTAAGTTTTATACGTAATATTTTACTTGTATATTTAAGAGGCTTTGTGGGACTGCTGGGCTAACTGGAGAAGCTAGAAGTGCCCGTAATTTCCATGACAGACTCTCCTTCACTGATACCTGGATATGCAGACACTTCTGCTTCAAGCTATCTGATGAAGCTTTCAGACTCCCAGGGACTTCTCGAAGCCACAGTGTCATTTGCTGATCCGTCACTATTGCTCTCCCGTCTCTATAGGTTAAACCTGTACAGCTGTCTATGAGCAGCTGCTGCTCTATTTCAGAGACAAAATGGGGAACATCTTCAGGCTCCGTGGTTCAGTCTGGTGTCATTGTAAAGCTGACCGATGCCCTGATATTGGCACCAAGCTAAACAGTCATGTGAAGAAGGCACCACCCTGTTGGTGCATTTATTGTCTTGAGATTTTTTTTTCACAGCGACAGGACACTTTCATATTTAATTGAAATATTGCATTTTCAAATGCGTACCTTTGGATTTCAGGGCCGGTTTTCTTGTACCGTTGCCTGTGCATTGTCTTAAACTTCACAGAAACCTGTCTCTCTGTGGGCTGCTCAGTGAGTTCTCCCCAGGATCAGATGTGCTGATCACATCCAGATGGTCTCATTTTACAACTTCTGCCGTCAGGTCATTAAATGAAATAAATTCAAATAATTCCTGAATCCTCTAAGTGAGTTCTCATTCTTTAGAACTACTTAGAATTAAAAATATGTGCTTAGGTCGCCTTGTAAACACACACACACACACACTCTCTCTCTCTCTCTCTCTCTCTCTCTCTCTCTCTCTCTCTCTCTCTCTCTCTTAGATCACTGGCTCTGTTTTGTTCCTTGCCAGTCACCATAATGAGGAATGCAATTGAAAGGGGTTATGACTCTTGTGTCCTCTTTCCATTTTAGTAACTCCATAACCCAAGTTGAAACTGATGATCCCAGACCCCCGTATCTCTTGGTTATCATCATCTTTCATATTTCAATGAATAAGGACTGTATCGCATTTTAGAGATTAGATTTAAATGACCACCTAGTGAATGCCAATTCATGGGTCACTGGCTCCAAAAGTCTAAGGGACAAAATTAATTACTTGTTGACTTGAGTTGGCTACATCTGATTATAATTCCCATGCTGACATTTTATGTGTGTGATTCCCTGCAGGACATTACAAATCATATGTCTGCTTAGTTAGTCAAAAGTAAACCAATTTTTTTTTTACCTTTTCTATAAAGTATTCTATTGATTGATTAAAAAAACTAGACTCAGGTTAGTAGAAGGCACAGCTTACTTCCATTTAAGAACATGGACATCAATATCAGACTTCTTCAATATTTTTTTATGCTAAAGATACTTAAAATTCCAAAATGCAGTACATTGTTCCACTCTGACAGAGATGGTAAAAATCCAAGTGCTACTTCAGTAGCTTCCCTATCTTGAGTCTTTCCCTTTCCATTGTCACTGCTTTTATGTGCTGGTAAACCATTATGACACCATTACCTTCCCAATCACCGTAATCTGAAACCAGAAAACTTATTGTTGATGAGGCCTTTCTGTACTTATTTTTGCTCAGTCTTTCATAGCATTGCAAAGAATGGGTCCTAGCTACATCACAGAGAAGAGGTACCTTTTGATGAAATGCTAGAAACTTGGTACTCATTGCTTTCTTGTGGCAGGGTATGAAGTCCCCAAAATACAGTCTACTAAAGCAATAAAAATTGGTTTGCATTTCTATTTTGAGGTCCTTTAAGAGTCAGGAACAATTCTAACCTTACAGATATGATGTAACATGATCTCATAGTTTCAAACATGACATCACATTGACAGGTGAGGGGTATTAGGGCCATTGAGCTGTAAATAGGTTACAGAATCAGTCAGCTGGGGTCTTAATCTTGTTCCTTTTCTCTACAAACTGTGTGGCCTTGGTCAGTTTCCTCACCCATCCAAGCTTCCACTTACTCATCCACAAGACTGTGATAATAATAATAATAATAATAATAATAATAATAGGAATTTCCATTTTGTGTAGTGGAGATGAGGATCATGAGTAATGCTTGCTAAATATAGCCAATCTTCCTATCTGTAGATTCTGTGTTTACAAACTCACCTTTTTGTTAAAATTCACTTGCATGTAGTCCCCAACTCTGTACTTGCACTCTTTTGTGGGTGTGTGCATGTGTAGAGCTGTAAAAAAATGTGAGTCCCCTGATATCCATGATCATCAAGCAAGATGAACCTTTGTCTTCTTGTTCCAGTTTTCACGCTGTAAACAAGTATCCTTTTTGCAGTGTTTTTAGTGTTATGGTTTTCACATATTTTGTGATGTTTTGATAATTTCACTACCTAAATGTTTAAAACAGGACCAAGTATATAGGGCTGATGTTCTGCCTGTTGTTTCTGAAATCAAGAAGGTTACCATGTGCCTTAGAGAGAAAACACATGCGTGTGTTAGATGAGCTTCATTCAGGTATGAGTTATAGGTTGTGGGGTCCATGTTAATGAGTTGTTCATATGTACTAAGAAAGTATCTTAAGGAAAAACACACCGAAAGCAAGATTATGTATTAATTGGTTGATGAAGATGTTGTGACCATAGGCTCACAGGACCTAACCCTCTGTTTTCCCTAGGAGCAATGATCCGTATTCACTAATCCCGTGTGCCCATTCCCAGTGGCTTTAGACAACGTGACTACCGGGAATAAAGAGAATTGATGGTACCCAACTCAGAACCTGACACATGATAAACAGTTACCAACGGTCAATTAGAAATAATAATAGTTTTCATCACTATATAGATTTTGCATTATGTTAAGTTTTAAGGAAATTCATGGGAACTTTTAAGAAAAAGAGGAAATTTAACTTTCCTGGCTACTACAATATCTTCTCCCCATTAGCAGTACCCAAACAAAAAACTGGCATGAATCAATCGGGACTTATTATTGAATGACATCACTGATGCTGTCCTACTGGAATTTCAATACAGCTCTAGACTCTCGCAGAGGACAAGAGAATGCTGGAAACTAATATCTGAGGACAAAAAACAATATCTCTTCATTCATTACCTTTATAAAATTATTTGATGGTCTGAGTACATCGGTGGTCTGAGATTCGATTAGGTATTAAACACTTCTAACTGCCCTGGGTCACGGAGATCCTACAATTCTCTCCTGAACATATAATTGATATTGTCAGAAGTGATGAGATTATCTGGCGTATTCTCCTTTGCTAGTGAAGTTAAGAACTGGAAGCATAAAAGGTTCAGGCTTAATCGGTTTAATGCAGCCATGCCTGAATACTTAATAAAGGACATGGAAGTTGGCACCAGAAAGTTTCTCTGAGAAACTCTTCCAATTCAATTGATTTAGAACGTGATTAAAAGTCCTTTGTACAGTAATCCAGCGGCAGCTGTCTGCTAATGACTGTGCTTTAAAGCCCATGGGTAAGAAGATGTGAAAATGATCACCCCGCTTCCTGCAGACTCTGCACTATGACTGGGCTGATAAGCTTGAGAGAGATGGATTAGGTCACAGCTCCTACCAAGGAAACCCGGAATCCAGCCAAACACTTTCAATCACAATGCAGAAGAGAGAGAGAGATGCCAGTGAATTTGGTCATAGAGGCATCACATAATCCTGTGGTTCTCTAATTTTCAGTCTTAGAAAATTAGATGGAATGGACTTCTGTATCCTGTGGTAGGCTGGCAGACAGCAGGTGCCACCGCTGTGGCTTCTGGCTCAGGGACAGGGGCTTTTCAGAATTTGACTGAGTTCAGATATCTTAATCCTTATGAAATTGGACTTGGTCTAGTATAGAAGAAGACCTCACAGAAGAGCTCATAAGCATCATTTCTGTCTCACACACGAGGTCTGCCAGCGTCCACAAAACGCTCATAGCAAGAGGCTGAAAAGGATTAAAGCAGAGAAGAATGAAGACACTATGACAGATACAGTGAAGTTCAGTGGGCTGGTACCCACAGCCACAACACAAATGACTGCCTGCTCGGTGCTTCTCCTGCAGATACAAAGGACACTTCCAGGCTCTCAGGCACCCACATCCAAGTTCCCATGTAGTGCTAGACTCCAGAGCAAGCTCGGCCAAATAAGACCATATGGGGGCTACTATACAGTTAAATTTGAAATGCGGAGCATGGCTAATCCATTCATTTTCCCCAGTGTGGGGCATCAAGTAGTGAAGAACCATCGGCTCTGAAGTTATACAGATCTGACTGTATGGTTTATTAGCTAAGCGACCTTTGGCAGGTTACTAAATCTCCCCTGAGCAGTCATCATCCTTATCAACAACCTGTTAGGACTGCCGCCCAGACTTCATGAGCCTCGGTAGGGAGAGTAAGAGCGCCTGGAGTATGTTGGATTCTGCACGAGCATCAGCTTTTCTCCCTTTGTAGCACGAAGTTGATGGAACAGTGACACCTGGGTTGGCTTGGGCTGGTTTCTGTTCTCTGCTTTGCGTTGGCTGAAAGCTAGATTCTTGGTTCTAATTTGCTTCTGTTTCTGAGGTCTGGCTCACATTTTACACCTCAGAGGTGGCTTAATCACCCTGGCCTTGTTTTACATGTCTTGGCTCTGGTTTGTTTCCCAGATCACATACGCTTTGACACTTACAATAGCTTGCAGGCCTCTGTCCTCATTCTTGGCATGTCCCCAAATATTAAAGGTGGAATTTCTTAGGTCTGTTCATTCATCTGCGTTCCCGAAGCGGAAGCATACGTGAATACCTTCAAACATCCCTCTTTCATCCACGATTCATGTCGTAAAGTTCAATTGGGGCTTTCTTCATAGTATTCTCTATAAGGCGCTGCTTAGAGTGTTTCCTTGACCAAATCTCACCTCTTTCTCTAGTTAGTGAATAATTAAAAGTCCCAGTTTTTCTAATTTCCCACAGTAGCTCGCTTACAGTAGATTTCCTTACAAAACTAAACTCTCCTGTTTTTAAAGCAAAGTGATTACCAGCCCTACTTTTGAAGCACTAATAAGATAGTCTGTCAAATACCAACACATGCCCTTAATTTTGTTCAGATTTTTTTCACCACTTTCCTGGTGATGTTGCTGCATTTTGTACAATTATTGTTCCAAAACAGAGTTAGCTGATATATAATCCATTATGTCCCTTAAGAAAAAAGTGTGAGCCCTGAGCAGTGTGGCTCAGTTAGTTGGGCATTGTCCAGCAAACCAGAAGGTTGTTGGTTCGATTCCTGGTCAGGGCCCATGCCTGGGCGGTGAGAGGGGGCATGTGAGAGGCAGCTGATAGATGTTCCTCTCTGGCACATCGATGTTTCTCTCCCTATCTCCTTCCTTTCTCCTCTCTCTAAATAAATGCAATCTTTTTTTTAAAAAAAAAGACATGTTTGAGGATCCTGCCATATGTAACGGGAGGCAGCAGCAGAGATCCAGGCCATGGAGGCTCCCCAGGGAGCTGGGGAAAGCTCTGGAAGCAGGGCTGCCGCTCCTGGTCTCTAGGACTCTGCTCACCGCGCCCTGCCCCCTCACCTGTCCTCCTTAGACCCAAGGTCAACTAAGGGGCCACGGCCACATTGACAAGTTAGGTTTTCTTAAGGAACCACGCACAAAATTTATTTGTGTTTGACCCACTGCCCACGAGGTCTTGTGGTGCAGTCTGCGCAGTGTGCAACACGGGAAGGCCCTGACCAGTGTGTCATCTGCGCACTCATTTTAGTGGCATGCCTTCCGTCCCTCGGGGAGGTGAGCCCATCACACCTGTCAACCAGCCCCACCGTCACCCACTGGAGCACTCAACACAGCTCACCGTAGAGCACGGGAGGACGGGGCTTCACGGACGCTGCTGGCTGCAGGGCGGCTTGAGCATCTTTATTTAATAAATTCTCTTTCCTAAAGGCGTTTTCTTTTTCTTTTTTTTTTTCCCTTCCCTAATAAAAATGTGGGCAAGCAGCTAGGTCAAAAGGATACGGCATTTTAAAAAACTCACAAAAGCAGACACTGTTCTAATTGGATCTTTACCCTGAAAACAAACAAACCAAATCAAAACAAACAAAGCACCCAAAGGAAAAAGAGAAGAAAGTGAATATTCAGTGTCATTATAGAAGGAAAAGAGAATTTATCTCACTCAATAATGCATTAAGAGAAGTTATTCTTTGTGAATTAAGGATTAAGTTAGGTGTATATCACTTAAATAAAACAGTGTCAGACATGTGTGACCAATGAAAACTGGTTGTATATATATTTTGCATAAGTATTTCCAGTAAATAAATAGTAAATGAGATTCATAGTGTAAAGGGCACTGGCCTTCCAGACACAAGTCAAGGATTCCACTCTTGGTTCAGTGACCAGGCTGCAGTGAGGATGAGCCCCGGGTGGCTCTGGGCTTCTGTTTCTTGTGTTTTATACAGTGGCTACTATTACTCCTGCTTTCTTCACAGTGTTGGGATCATTAAATATGATAATATCTGTGAAAAGTGTTTAAATTGTTCATAAGCTATAAAGTCATAAATATAAGATACTATTATTGGTGAAGGGCCCTTATTACAGTACCAGAAGACCATCGCAAAGAGCCTCCTAACCCATTTCTTTGCTTTTTGGAATCTCTTGTCTGTCTAGTCAACACGCACCTCAATGCTGCTCAGTCATTGCTCATGTCATTTTTCTGCTCAAAAGCAAAAACAAACTCCGTAGTTTACACTTAGGACAAACACTTACCTCCCTTAAAGCCACACCATGCTCCCCTCTGCCTCTCATGATGCTCTGAGACCCCCAGATTCTGAACCACGCTCCCTACTGCCTCTCTTCCTGCTCTGAGACCCCCGGTTTCTGCACCGCGCTCCCCATTGCCTCTCTTCCTGCTCTGAGACCCCTGGTTTCTGCACCGCGCTCCCCACTGCCACTCTTCACGCTCTGAGAACCCCAGCTTCTGCACCGTGCTCCCCACTGCCACTCTTCACGCTCTGAGAACCCCAGCTTCTGCACCCCTTGCTGGAACACCTACGCTCCAAGACTGAGCTCTGACATAGCCTCTTCGGGTGACTCAGCATTGTATAAAAAGTACTGCACTTGAATTCTGGCACTTCTGCCACCAAATATGATTTGTGATATTAAGCAAGTCAATTAAACTCTCTGGACTTCAATTTTATTAACTTAAGATGGAATAATAATACTTCCAAGGTCTGGATAAGAGGATTCTTCAATTCCCTTTCAAATCAGGACATTACAAACAAACAAAAAACTCTCATGTTGTTGCTAGAAGTTCTAAGAGTATTTAGCCTCTTCATTACAAACAGCGCTTACACTAATATGAAATAGTTAACTGCCATTTGAATTCATTTGCATATAACTAACTTTTGGAATTGTCAACCTGATATTCTTGAAGATAATGCATCACATGAATTTCACTTGATTTGAATTATGAATCATAGCTAGGTAAAACTTTCCATATCTCTGATTCCTCATTTCTCAGATAATACGTATATTAAATAAAGGTGTCTTGCTGTACGGAGAAGTGAGATGCTTTATGTACCAAGGGAGAAGCACACAGAGAAAGAATTTGAATTCAGCAGGAGTTCTTGTTATGACTCAGGTTTTGGCCTTGGATACAAATCTCTAAAGGAAGAGGTGGCCATAACAAAGCACGGTTTCTCAGGATTTCTGTGCAGTTAATAACGTTTGTACAACATTTACAAAGTGCTATAAGTATTTTAATTAACAATAGTAACTAAACATCGGCATAAGATTTTTTTTTAAGAGGCACACTTTATGAGCTTTAGCTTCTCGGGAGAGGACAGACTGATCGCCATTGCAGTAATTGTAGGGTAATGTGAGGTCTGAGTTGTGAGTAATGAATAAAAGCCATTTTGCATGCATGAAATGTTTCAAGTCCTTCCTCATTTATTCAAACGCTCCTTGTTTTAGATCTCCGACAAGGATTATATGGCCCTGTGATCTGTTTATCTTTCAGTCAGTGGACAGAGGCGAGATTAATAAAAAGGCATTGATAACTAGGGCCTGTGTTTTATCACAAAAGTAATGGGGGGGTGTCTGTTAAAGTTGTTACAGTGTCCACATAAGTGTTGGTTAAGACTAGAAATATATTTAGCTTCATGATAGACAAAACCTATACCTGTTCAACTGGAGTAGGACTTGAGTCAAAATCATTACTGTTCGTTGTCCATCTGAAAAGGAGATCCTGAGCAGATGCTCTCCTTCTTCCCACACTTAGTCTGCCAAGTGCCAGGCACTCTTCCGGTCCCCAAGGCTATGGCAGAAACAAAAACGAAGGGCTTGACCTCATGGAACTTGTATTTTTATGGGAGTGCAGCAGACAGGAAGGAAAGAAACTAATAAGTAATTAATGTGTTGCTGAGTAGAGGTAAGTTTTCTTTTTAAAAAACATCAAGCAGAGAAAGGGTGCAGCGTGACAGAAGGGTGATTTTCAGTGGAGGGGTTAGGTGAGACCCTTGGGGAAGGTGACCTTCTCACAGGGGCCTAAATGAAAACATCTGACAGAACACCTGTCAGGCCAGGAACCAGATATGTGTGGCCAATCCCTAAGCTTCTTACACTGTGCTGGATTCTAGAAGAAAAATAGGGTCCATCCCTTGGAGAACCCTAAATTTGGCTGAAGAGTCTGGCTCAGCATCCCTGGAATTGTTACAGCATGACTGATGATGAGCTGCACATCACTAATTCTGTGTATAGACTGGGTCCAGAGAGGGAAAGTCACAGCATGTGCTGAGTATCTGGAGAAAGTCTCATAAAGGATGTATGCGCTCAGCTTCTAGAGATCAAAAGAAGCCAAGAAAACTGAGGACGAACAGAAGAATTTATGACGGTCACGAGCAGAGAACAGGGAGAACAGCAAAGGCAAGGAAAAGGGGCTGAGAAGAGAGAAAAGTTCACCAAGTACCAAGTGTATGCCAAGTTCTGGTGGTTGGATCCTTGAACTGCACACGAGATACGTACTCTTGTGGCAAGAGCTGGCGACATTTAGTGAGGATGGGGACAAGGTCTTCTCCGGGGCCATATTTCCTGTAAAGGGGATTTACAAGGGGGAATGAGGAAACTGTTTGCTTTGTAACGTCAATGTTTTGGAGAGTGGGAGGAGCTAAGGCTGGATAGGTTGGGTGAGTTCAGACAGGGGTTGCAGAGTACCAGCAGGAAACAGCGTCCACAGCCTGAACATAAGGAGACCAGCAAACAGGTGGTGGCAGGAACCCAGGCATGAAGTGACAATTCCTATGGTGAGCAGGGCGGCCAAGGTGGGGAGTCACGTGTGAATGGAAGGACGTGAAGACAGGCTGGTTACAGGAGAATAAGGAGATGTGATCTCAATGGTCTGGGTAAGAGAATAAATTAAGGAACGTAGTAGAAGTGTAAAATGGGGTAGTCGGGAAGGAGAGTGCGCTGATGGAAGGGTTAGTGCAGCGTATCTGGGGAGTCACGGGGTCCCTCAGTGCCAATGGAGAGTCTAGGTAGTGACCACATTTATGGTGTCATGCCTGGACCTAGCGAGAAGATTACATACAGGGCTAGTCTTCGCAACATGAATCATCCTCTCCAACCACTGTCCTTTCTAGGACTTTTAGTTTCTTCCTCTCCAATCCCAGCACTGCTACACAGATAGTACCACCTAACTCTGACCTCTCCTTCTGCTCCATTTCTCATTAGAATGTCTCACTCCTTTGTCATGTTCTTGGAACCTGGGTAGGAGTATTTTATGAATGTTAGCAGTCCAATGCAGTCTCTTATTAAGTCAACACACCCGTTGTTACTGTAACCATTTGAATCTAAAGAGGGACATCAAATATGAAGATTTCAGCTTGCATGACAAAGCAGTGGGAAAATAACTGAAAAGAAAATATGGTTTTGAGCACCAGAGAATTGTTTCCTCCAAATTTGGAAAATAAGTAAATCAGTATCATTTGTAACTAAACATTATTAAAAGTACTATAATTATTTTTTGATGAACACCATAAATCTGTCCTAGAAATGACCTGAGTAGTTCAGTAATAAAAATATTAAGAGATATTTCTTAAACTTCTTAATTAAATAATATTTTAAGAGTTACTCAACAGTAATAGCAATATCTGAGTGATAATAGTGTTGTTCTGGACCAATGTGTCCTGAACCTTCCTGTGTTTATACTCTTTCCATTAGATCTCATTACTATTTGAAATAGTCAAATAAACTGTGAATTCCTATTAATGAAGCACATCAGGAGACTCTAGAATACATCCTTGGCATTGGTGAGTAATGAAAAATAAAGTGAGGAATATATTAAATTGTCATTATCAGTTATTATTGGAGTTTATCCTTTCTATTTATTTAAGGTAATAGCTAATAATCTGAATGTTTATGAATGATTTCTCTACAGATTAATATGTTGGAGTAGATTTCTCTGGTATTTGCTCTTGTAACGCAAGTTATTCTTTCAAATACAATTAGACTTGCTTATCGGCACTTTTTTTTCAAATTCTCTGCCCTGAAGTCTCATTGCACTGATGAAGTCACAAAGGAAATGACTGTGTCAGTCAGTTCCGGAGCCCAGATTCACAGATGAAATACCCAGACACTAAGGCAGCCTGGCTTTTCTTAAGAAGTTGCACCTGAGGGTTGGGGAATTGGGTTCTTCTGAGATTAGATTTTGCGTCGATGAATTTCAAATGACTGGTCTCTGGTTTTCTCTTTTGTGGGAAATGAAATCTCACTGGGATTCTTGTAACTGATTGCATTCTAATGTCCCTTAAGGAGTGAAAGCACTAGAACAAATAGTATCATTTACAGCACTTATTATGACATGTTAAAATAATGAAAACCCTGAGATATTACGTCCTCTCGATAGTCTGGATAGCAAGCTTGTTAACCACATAACTTATTCAATCAGAAAACATTTGCTGCAGCACTCTTGGGTGCCAGACACTGGGATGTGCACCGGGGAAGTAAAGAGGAGTGGTGCTTGATCCTTTAACCGATGGAGATAAAAAATCCAGTGCAGGCAATAGACATGTAATTAAAGAATCACACAACAATGTAAGGAGCAGTGATGGAGACAAATCTTCCAATGGTTATGGAACCCTGTAGAAGGAGTGTTTGTGTTATTTACAAATGAAAAAAAAAAGTGTATTGTCAAGAGAAGTACAGGAATATACATATGTACCACTGTAGCGTACACACTAGAACTGTACTATTAGTTAGAAATATTAACATGTAAAGGAGCTTGCAGGAACATTTTTGCATTAAGTTCACCATGGGTGATATAACTGTCCTCAATAAATTCAGATACATCATCCGCAGAGATCTCGATGACTCTACCTACATTCAGAGGAATAGAAACCACCTCCAGTGTGACTCTGTTACTACTGCTAAATCAAGCAATTTCTGTCTTTACATTTATCTCCTACGCTTAAACTGTCTTGTTAGAAGTATCTGAAATATCACAGGGCCTACAACTAAAATGGAGAGAAAGAAGAGATCAGAGAAAGTAATTGGACATTCTAGCTCATGCAATCTTATAGGAAAAATGTTTCTGGGAAAATTCTATGTGTCTAAAAAAACTACATTTACCATGCTAGACTTTGAAGACTATAATTATGTTTTTAGGCTCACAGTACTATGATATTCACAGAGTGGTTATGACTTCACACACCATTAATGCAGGTGATTCTGTGTAGCTGCGTTACATGATAAAGGCAAAGATATTTTTTCATATTCTACAATTTAAAATGTAAGTAATTGTTTAAACACACGAGTATAAAAAGAATTTTAAGATCAAGGAGTAAAAATCTCTGCTAGGCCAGCTCCTTTATTTGTTGCCCAGCTTTATAGATGAAAACAAACCACCTCAACTCTGGAAAGAGGCTAAAATTTCCATTTTCAATGAACTTTATTCATTGTACCTTATTCATATGCTACACTGGATTCCTTGGGATAGAATCAATTTTCACCCAAGAAAGCAGACACAAATTATTTCTGTTTCTTTTATGTTATCTTTCCAGGCGAGGCAAAAATGTCATCATTTTGCTGACCAAAGTTCACTCATTTCCTTCCAAAAGTCACAGGCAGAATATTAGGCAGGCACCTGGCGAGGTTCGGCTAACTGTCCACCCTGCTTCCATCTTTGACCCTGAGAAGTGAAGAACTCCCATTGGTGGTCTTTCTATCTGACCTCAAGGAGATGCAAAACGGAACTGGCTGCTGTAGGGGTATACAATTCAGTGGCCATAACGTCAAGGAGGAGCACCCTGAAGGAGAGCAATTTATGAGAGCTCTAAGTTTTCCAAAAAGGGTTCAAGCAGTTTAAATCCAATGTGGTTTTTGAAATCTGTTGAAAATCATTTTTAAACCTCCATTATAATCTTTAAAACATCACCTCATTTCTACGGCACATAATATTCTTCTGAAAATGTTATGCCACATACGCTCTCGGAGCAGGAGAACAAGACACACTTCGCTGCCTCCTTTGGAAAAAGTCTTATTTTTGCTGAGCTACGGAAGGTGGGTTATGTGATCTGTACTTTCACATGATGATTGCTACCCTGAAAAAAGGCACGGAGGCTGTTGGAGAACTTTGTTAAATAAAGCATGATGCTTTTAATCTCAGTATTTACCATTGGACTGAAGAGATTCACACTGCTGTGAAAATACTCACACTGCTTAAGTCCGGTCTTCTAATATACACTGATTTCTAAAACAACACAAACCCTACCAAATCCACAGACTCTGTGTCAAGTCTAACATGTAGCTTCATCTTCATTTTTAAATGACAGCATTATTGTATTTGTTCTTACAAATCGCATGACCCATTTCCCAAGTGCCAAAGAAATGGGAATGAGCGCAGTGTGTACCGCTGACTGACTTCTTATTTTCACAGATCATTATTAATATGTCCTATATGTCCTCTCGAAGGTTGAACAAATCTCTAGTGAAAACTTCAAGATTATTTAAAGGCCTATTCTGGAGGGTCTTCAGGCTTCAGTGGCTCAGTGACAAAGACCACAGCATGAATACATTACAGCATCTGCTGTTCGGGCCTTGGCAGTAGCTCTCACTGATGGAATGTCCACGTGACCTGAGGCCTTTAACCCCCACGGCCAGGTCCCATAGGCTGAGGTCCGCATTGGGAAAGACCTCTTCTTGCTGCCATGATGAGGAGAGTGAAGAGTGAGGATGTTAAAATAGAAAACAATTTATTGTTAGGTCCAGGATTCCCCCTCGTGCTAAATACAGAGAAGTGGAAATCTAACCAGAGGTTCCTAAAACAAGTTTTATAGAGAACGCCTCTATTTGTAATGCGTGTGACCGCATTCTTGCTGGCATTATGGTAGCTCTATTTTTGGGCTGAGCTCTGTCACAACAAAATCTTGAAAGTACTTTATTTAAAGGAGAGTATGATATAGGGTCAAAGGAATGATTTAAAAATAAAAGCTTATGTCAAAAGCTTCGCATATTTCGTGAGTGTTCTGCTTTCATGTACGGATGTTTTAGGATAAGAGTAATGATGTCGGTATTTCTGGATTGCAATCAAACAATTGATTTGGTTCAAAGTCATTACTAAACTTCTTATTCCAGTGCAGGGCTGGCACTCACATTTATGGCCATTCGATGCAGAAGTCAAGGAGGCAAAGGGCTGTCTAGAGAGTTCACGTGTGAGTTGAAAACTAATTAGGTGCAGACATAACTCTCTTCCTCTCTCCAATGTGGAGACAGTCTTTCTCTTATGGTCAAATTTTCTGAGTAGGGCTTCGCATTTTTAAACTCGAGGCTTTTACACATGTTGCTTCTGTCCCTTGCATGCATTCTAGTCTCCCGTCCGTCCTCATCTTCATCTCTCTCACAAGCATCGGCCTTCTGTTTCACCCCAAGACTCCAGGTATCACCCTTCTGGTCTGGGTTAGGTGGCATCTGATGGTTTCCAATGCACATTAAGTAACTATCACATTGGTCTGTCATTTCTGTTTGTCTGTCTCCTCCTGCAAGACTGCCAACATCTCGTGATCAGAAACTAGTGCATTGGTGTTGCTTCTCTGGTGCCCAGCCGAGTGCAGGTTAATACATGAAGGGCTTTCTCTTTTTTTTTCTCCAAAATTAACTTATTGTTGTTCTATTACAGTTGTCCCACTCCACCCTGCCCATCCCACCCCTTCTCCCACAGTCAATCCCCACCCAGAAGTCCATGTCCATGGGTCATCATACTAGTTCCTTGACTAGACCCTTCTTCTTCTTTCCCGCCTTGGCTTTCTCATTCTATTCATGGGAAGACAGAAAGAATTTCAAGCAAAACATACTACATTCGAAGATACTGATGCTTTGAGAGCAATCTTCATGAAACACTTATTTTAGGATAATTATGTATAGGTTTTACATAAATATTAAAACATGTAAACTATGTAAACTATCATGGCAGCAATGAGAGAGTGATGTTTACTAAAACTCAAATCAATACTCTTGCTCAGTTTTTTTCTTAATCCTTATCTGAGGATATATTTATTAATTTGAGGAAAAAGAGAGAGATCAATAATCAGTTGCTCCCCATAGGCTCCCCAGCTGAGGATCAAACCCTCAACCTTTTGGTGTATGGGACAATGCAGCAACCAACTGAGCCACCTGGCTTGGGCCCCCCTCCTGAGTCTTTAGTTATGTTTATTACCTTATCTGTACATGGTCTCAGAGGGAAACAAATTCACCAGAGAACATGGTCAAAATAAATATATTTAGAAGGGGAAATAGATGGAAGAAAAAGATATTAATCATGCTTGATAGTGAATAAATACTTAACTATGTAAAAATATCTGCAAAAATCACTTAGGAAAGTTCATCCATATGAAAACTCAAACCCTATAATTCTCTCAAGGTCATTAGACTTTTGGCAAAAATAAAAATACTGTAGCTATTATTTCCTTTATGATTTTTAATTTTTATTTTTATGGGGGCTGCACAAGGTAGCGATTCACATATATTTCATTGCATTATTTTTAAGACAAGGAGATTTGATTAGAAAACTAGGTATATAAGTATTGCTGCTTTTTGAAACCAGCAGCTCTTGGAAATTTTGTCTTTTCAGGAGGTCTGGACTACGGAAAGGCACTGCTACTGTTTGTGGCTGCATGAATTTATATTCTAGGCCACAGGACTTCTTGATCACCTCTGCTGGAGCTCCAGATAAAACCACAGATACAGCCTCCTGCTTTTCAGGGCACATTTGTAACTGAGCTCTGCACTGAATAATTTCCTTTAAACTGGGCGAACTTTACAAAAGAACAAAGGGCACGTGGAAGTCAGACAGGAAACTTCCCAAAACAGGAGACCAGGTGATTTTTGATAATTTAAGTGGCCAAATAAAAAAGTTTTTTCTTAGTAAAATCTTCTACTTGTTCATTATAATCTTTAGTCAAATCATAAGTCATCCTAAAAGGGCCTGTGACTGTAACATACACCACATGCTTTATTCTAGTTTATAAATGTGTAATTTTCAGTTAATGTTAAAAATCCTCTACATGGAAGACTATTCATCATTGAAATTTCAAAGCTGCGTTAACCAACCATTCTCAGGTGCACAAAGAACAAAGGTGGAATATAATGAATTATCAGAAGCTAGAAAGTGGAGGAAAGACAGATAGCACATGCCAGGCCCATGTGCCAGAATGAAATCACTCTTTCATTTCTTTGGTCACCATGTTCATTGATACGGAGCCCAGATGGGACCTCAGGATCCTTCTCAACACAGGATTCCACTGGATGGAGGAAAACACACTCCATTTCTGTTTTTAAATGTTCTTTGTACTTTTCATTGGCATACCTGCTCAAAAATGTCTCAGCAGGTTTGTACTTGTTGTCGAAAGCAACTAGACTTCATCTGCTTCAACTGATGCAAAATCACTCAGAAAAAGTGCATGGTCTGTTGAAAACTTTGAGAGGACGAGACCCTTGCCTCATTAATACCCATATCACTTTCAGGCAACTTCAGCTCTTGAAAAGGTTGAAAATTTGTTCCTTACATTGATTCAAAATCCGTTTTTCTGTAATGGCCTCACAGCATAAATCTTATTCCACTATAAAAACACAGACCATAAGTACGCAGCATGGAGTTATCTCATAGTTTCTAGACTTCTCTTTGCTAAAAATATATTTAAATGCTTCATTAGTACCTCACGTGGCAAAGTTTCCAGGTCCTTGACTAAATAAAAAGGATAATTATTATTTTAAATTTTAGTTACCATTGATATTTTAATTATCATACCTTCCACCTGGCGAAATCCATTTTAAGCATAAAAAGGAGACAGAGGGTAAATGCTGTCTCATCTTCATTCTTTGCATTCAGAGATACCACACCTTCGAAAAATAATTCGATCTTCTTTGATTCTGTTATCAACGTACGTTGTTTTATAATGGTTCATAAAGCATCTACCACTGCGGTTCACGCGAAAGGGTATTTTTCCGCCGTGACACTGAACACAGTGGGGTGGATGAGGTCAAGTTAGATCGTCTCTGTCCTCTGCATGCTGATGTAGCAACCTTTGGTTGAGGCTGGAACACCAGAGGGCCGTGTGTGTGCTCTGTTTCTGTCCTTTTGGCTGTTGAGGTGGTATCAATTCACATCTACTGTTGTCATCATGCCAACACTCTCTCAACTCACGTTCTTTAGCCATGACCAGATTAGCTGCTTCATTTCATATGATTACCAGAAAATACAGATATCACATATGGATACAATCTAGAGATATGATATAGATACATATGTGGTTATAGAGCTCTCTGCATTTAATCGACTCTCTTTAACAATTTTGGCAGTAGAATAAGCTGCATTAAAAAGTAACTGATGGGGAGGGGAAATGTAGATTCCAGGGTTTGTTTGTTCATGTATCTTGGGCAGATATTTTTGCTTCTATAGCTCTTTTCCTCGGTAGTAAACTAAAATTCTACCCCCCAAATTTCTGATTTATAAATAACTATGTCCAAGTTTCAATTTCATACACAATCAGTTATCATATATTCCACATTCTCCTCAATATCGTAGGAATTTGAAGAGATATTTTCTCATTCAATAGGAATTTGACAGTTATGTAGTATATCCCTTATCAGTTACAGAGAAAGTCTAGTGGCCTCACTTACTACCTAAAAGGGGTTATACATTAATTTACGGTACGATTCAAAATACTTTGAAAGTGAAGAGAACCAGAGAAACTAATGTTTCAATGTTCACCAAAGTCTGCCCCCAAAAATATTCACTGAAAATATTAAAACTATTCAGTTATATTTCATGCAAGGATGCCAGCTGGAACTTAGTAAAAGGTTTCATACATCTGTCCAAGGTAGCTTTTCCAGAAAGGGGATTGATTTTTATATCCAGATATAGCTTTTAGACCATATTATAAAGTAAAAAGTGGTTAGTGGTTAAATAAAACTGTGAGTACCTTGTAGAAAGGGGCTTATCGTAATCACTTCTGGTTTCTCTAAGCCCACAGTGCCGGGCGCAGGGTAGACGCTCACAAACTCTTTGAGTGAATATTGAGACATGGTTACATGTACCCCAGTTTTCTTTGTGGGGTTTCAGAATGTCCTTAGAGTTCAGAGAACTGGCCCAGTGAGGACAAACTTGCCTTTAGATAGTGACCTTTAAGAATGTTCCTTTTATTAGAAGTTGAATGATAAAGGTACTTCAGCCTCAAATTATTGTTTATCAAAATCCAAACTTATGAAATAGAAAAAAAAGGTATATATTACATTTACTCTGTTAACTTTTCTTATCTAAAGAAATAACAGACCATTGAAAAAGTATACACAAGTTACATATCTACAATGAAGAAAGTATAAAAATTGTAGAAATCACTTCTGACGTTATTCTTTCTAGTAAATGCAATGCCCCAACATTAAGGGACATGGTTATAAATATTTATGCACCTATGGACAGTGTGGGGTGAATAATTGGATAATAAGACCATACAAATCCAATTTAAAAGTATATAATTACAAGATTAGACCATGAATATCTACAGTGGCTGTAATAATACATCTTGATTTTACTGACGTATTTGATATAGTGTCTCATAAAATTTTATGCACTAAATTAATTTATACTGTCTATTCTAATTCACTGAGCACTGTCCAAGAAACCAGACTTGATCATGTGTAGGAAATAAGATTAAGAGCAAATAACAGAGGTTAAGAAATAACAAGGAATTATGCATCCATGCTTCAAAAAAAGATTAATGAAATATCTCAAGCATTCAGCATTGCTTAACCCTTTGCTGATTCATCAAAATGTAAATGTTAATTTAGTGTATGTGGAAAGATCTAAAGATGCTCAACCTAACTCGCTCCGATTTCTAACAGTGCCTATCTAATAGGAGACACTCACTAGAGACTGGATGAAAAATTTAATAGTGTCTCAGAGATGCTACACATCACTATTGCAATTGCACAGAGAGAGATGGGATGCAATACGGCCCAGTCATCTGTCAAAGGCCATGAGCCTTGTAAGTGGTAGAACCATAACTTAGGTTTTTTGAGTTATAAGAAGCGCTAGTCTTTTCTAGGTGGTCAACATTCAGAGATTCTACTGATAATATACACGAATGTTAAGGAGTCTATAGAGCAGTGTCAGAAAATAAGAGAACAGAAAAAAACAGAACACTATTTAGCACTATTTTGTTGTAGGAAATGCATTTAATTGTGCATTTTTTCTTTCATGTGTAATAGTGGCATTCAAGCAATTCCTCACACCTAACACCAAGAATTCCATACAAGACTTCCCACTAACCATCAAATTTTGCTAAGGATTGCTTTCGTCAGTTAACCCCAACTATGGGTTTCATCTTGGGGTTCTACAGCCTGTCATCATCATGGATGGAACACTAAAAAGCTGTGTTCATGTTTAACCCCATTTCTCTGACTTAACAGCTTAGACTGATCATACACTGCCTTGGTTTTGTTGCTATGAAACTTGGCTAACACTTATTCCTCTTCCATGGTAGACTGAGAGAGGAAAAAATTAATGGGCAAACCAAGGGTCCTGGCTTTTATTAGTGTATCACTTCAAAGCCCTGTGAAGATTTACTGTTAGGTGACACATCACAGAAAATATGGGCACCAAGATCAAAAGTTGTCATATTTCTAAAGATTAACATTACTTAATCCACGTTTAGTTAGGTGTGTGTGAAAATGCTAAAATTCTCTGATGATTTTGTGAAGTCTCAGGAAAATGCATAAATATCACAAGGCAAAGAATGAGTAAGCCATGCCTACTTGTCAGGATTAATTTAGGAACAAACTTCACAGAAGGCAAACATCTGAAAAGATACCAGCAGTACTTGGGAGGTTTAGGGGATGATAATAGATGATGAAATTGTCTATTTGAACCAGAATACAGTTAGTGGCAGGGATTCAGATAAAAGGAGGGTTAAGTTCTTCAGGTAGATGCTACGTAGAGGGGTGTTTAATCTTCTAAAGCTGGGAGTTTTTACTCGGAGCCCAGTATGGGCAAAGAAAGAGTGAGCTCTGGGAAAGCAGGCAAGCTTTGAGAACTTTGCTTTAGTGGCTTTGAAACAAACTTGAGTGAGACCACCTTGGAAATTCAAGAGTAACCCTGATCATTAGCAAAGGGCAGGTTTCCCTTCCCTGTTAAGATACAAAATGGACAGCAATAGATCAGTGTTGGTTACTGAGCCAAAGCAGCTGGGGGACTTATTCAATACATGTTCCCTTCTTCTACCCAGAATTCTGGTGCTTCTCTGGACTAGTGGCCAGGCTGCGTCTTCTGTGCAGTGAGAGAGCAAGGGTCTCTGATGGGAGGGTACCCCTTTCCTAGATGTGCTAGGAGGAGGGAATGAGATGGAGAAGTATTGATACAGATAAAAGGAGATTAGATGAGAGGAAAAAAAAGTTCATTATTTTGAATGCATTTCTCTAAATCAATCAAGTTAAGTTTTAGATAGATGAAATGAAACATGGATAGTAGAGCCAGTGTGAACTTAGAAAATACTTCAGAGATAGTTTAGTATAGCTCCTACATTTAACATACGGTTAAATATGTTAAGTGGTTTAGAGCAGCTAAATTATTTGGGTGAGGTAATGCAGTAGGAGTCAAAGGTAAGACTCAGACCAGGTCTCTTTTTTAAAACAATTTTATTGTTATTCAATTAGAGTTGTCCCAACTTTCTCCCCATTGTTCTCCCCTGCCCCGCTCACCCCTGCTCTACTCCCACCGTCAATTCCCAGCCTGTTGTCCACGTCCATGGGTCCTTTTTACTTGTTCCTTGATTAGGTCCCTTCTCCTTCTTTCCCCCATTATTCCCCTCCTCCATCCCCTCTGGTCACTGTCAGTTTGTCCAGTGTCTCTGGTTCTATTTTGCTCCTTTGTTTGTTTTGTTCATTAGGTTTCACTTAAAGGTGAGGTCATATGGTATTTGTCTTTCCTGCCTGGCTTATTTCACTTAGCAAAATGTTCTCTAGTTCCATCCATGCTGTTGCGAAGGGTAGGAGTTCCTTCTTTCTTTCTGCTGCATAGTATTCCATTGTGTAAATGTAACACAGGTTTTTGATCCGCTCATCTACAGATGGGCACTTAGGCTGTTTCCAGCACTTGGCTATTGTAAATAGTGCTGCTATGAACATAGGGGTGCGTAGGTTCTTTTGAATTGGTGTTTCAGGGTTCTTTGGGTATAATCCTAGCAGTGGGATCACGGGATCAAAAGGCAGTTAGATTTTTAGTTTTTTGAGGTAATTCCATACTGTTTTCCACAGTGGCTGCACCAGTCTGCATTCCCACCAACAGTGCAGTAGGGTTCCCCTTTCTCCGCATCCTCGCCAGCACTTGTTGTTCGTTGATTTGTTAATGATGGCCATTCTGATGGCTGTTTACAATCCTCCCCAGCACTTGTTTGTTGATTTGCTAACGATGGCCATTCTGATGGCTGTTTACATATCCCTGGGCAACTCACTCAACGAATGGGCCAGAGACACAAATCCTATGACACAGGTGACTCCATTAATGCACTCAGCTCTCCACTGTGTATGTTGTCAGCCTAACTGTCGAGAAAATGTTTCCAACCATGAGCACACCAAGGACGTTGTTGGAAGCATGTGTTCTTGAAAGAATTAGAGACCGACTAGATAATGATATAAACAGTGAATAAAATGCTAAAATTTGAGGTTTCTTTCATCTATATTTTGTACAACTGTGGTTAATGACATTGGAAAAAACAATCTCAGAGATGCCTCTCTTTGCTTGTAGCTCCAAGAGAAGTGTTTTCTTGATGGGAGTATCTATTCTCCCAGCATGAAACAATGAGCTGTGAGCCATCAGGCTTTGACAGAGGACGAACTGACCCTATTTTTTCTTTTTTTTCTGCAGTTGTTACTTCATGGAAGCCTCCCACATTCACAGGACAGTAGAAGAATACCCACTGTAGACAAAGAGAAATACAAATCCAGAGCAAAACACAAACAAGGTAATTTGGCCTGAAAATACTACTTCAAGATCACGTTTTTTAAAATCCCTGCTTTCGTAGTCACAGGCAACAGAATCTGTTGTTTTCGCCCCCCAGCATTCTGCCCCATGGCTGAGCCTAACTGCTCGGAGAAACATTACAGCTTCTCTTGCAACAACACCCAAACGTTTTGTTGAAGAATGCTTCACTTGGATCACAAAGGGATTCCCAAACAGGGCCTGGGGCTGCCAAGTCTCCTTCCTCAGACAGAGTCAGGCCTGTTTTACATTTGCTGAACATATGAGTTTCTCATGGCAGCTGGGCAGGGAGAAATGATTTCATTCTTGAAGAGATCTCACTCACAGTTTGTTCTGGAAAGCTGGAAGAGTTAGTGTAGGTCTCCAAGTTAAGGCTTTCCGAGTATTCAACACGGGAACAATCAATGATATCATTGAAAACGAACAGGCCTGACACCAATGGGCCAAACCTCACACAACAATCAAATGCCCAGGAGAAAGGATGCTTGATTACAGGAACAACACCCAGAAATCACTAACAGCCAGAAGAAAACTCCCTAAAGCGTTATCCTATTTCTACTGTGGAACTGGTAGTTTTTCACCCCAGTAAATTGTTTAGATCTTAGCCAATAACTGTAAGGTATCTATCAGGTTAAGTAACCTTAGACTATCTACGATTCTGGCCCACCTGTGGTGAGACTTGAATAACCTTTGCTTAATAATGCAACCTTCCTTCATTCTAGCCACTTCATACCGTTCACCATTTTAGTTGTTACTGCACATGTACGTGTGTTAGATGATGTGTCCCATCCATAAAAGACTTTGTCTTACTTACAAAAACACATGAAATAAAGTAAGATTAAAAAAAAAATACAACAAGCTAAATTGAAAATTGTAGTATATCTGGGTAAAAATCAGAGGGGAAACACTGCACACAAATTCAACTCATAAGACCTCACATAGTTAGTAAATGTGGGACACAGATTTTGCTACTCCAAGTTTTCTACTGGGCAAAACAGAGAAAGGGAATAAGATCAGTTCAGGAGGCCGACCAGTTATTCAGGACATTCAATTGCCGTTTCTTCCATCAATGGCATTAAATTGCTTGTTAGACAAGATCCCTGCTGTAAATACATAAATAAATGATAGCCTTTTGATGTACAATAAGGGGATACTTGTAACTAGAGGCAGAGAAACAGGATTTGTCAGCCATGAGACCGTCCGGAGACTCTATAATACACATTTCTTTTAGCTTCACTGAGTATAATCCACCAAGGACTGATTCCTCTGAAGACTGGGCAGGTTTCTGACAGTCAGCCTTGGGTCTTAAATTACATCAGAAGCCACTCTTTCCCTCTCAGGGGTGACTCTGCCCTGCTGGGCATCACACACTGAAAACAGGCTTCGGAAAGCAGATTTATTTTCATGTTAGAGATGAAGGTTAATGGCATCCCCAGCAGGGCATGTCCGAAAGAGTTCACCTCCCCCGAGTCACGAGTGCTGCAAAATCACCCAGGAGCACACCACTCCTCCTCGATGAGGGATTTCAGCCTGAATCGCCCAGGGCTTCCTCGCCCGTGTGCTGGGAAGGTCTAACCCTCCTTCGTCCTCTGCTAGCCATGTGCTGCCAACCCAGACACCCTCCCTTTGCTCCTTGGGCAGGAGCTGTTCTGCATATTTATTGCAGCCACAATTCTGGCTTCTGTGTCTGTCACTCTCGTCCCTCTGCTAAGAATGAGAGTGCAAGTCACTGCAAATCTGTCCTTCAATATGGCAGACGACTGCTTTCTCATCTTGTTTAGTGAATTGTGTTTCTTTCATATGACGATGAACAGAGGCAAAATGCTCCCTGGTCTATTGGGCAGTGACGTTGTAGTAGAAAGACAGGATATAAACAGAGTAATAATGAGGGTTGTTTGAAGGCATGCTTAGAGTACTCCCGACCGCGGATTTCAGAATGAATGTGTTAATCCATGCTAATCTGGTTCAATCTTTGAAAACAATTACATTGATTTTACAACCCACCTGCCACTCTGACTAGTATTATAAATATGCTCCATTGCTTACATATTTTCACTTTATTGTACCTGCAGGCAGAGTAAAAGCAAATAAAAAGGTAATAATACTGAATTTGATTAAAGTCGCTCAACAGTATATGCAACAATCTCAGATAGATCAAGTTCAATGTCTGATTTTTAATCAAGTTTAGCAAATTATCCTTTTACAAGACAAAAAAAAAAAGTACTCTCTAAGTATTGCATGTACAATTACTTTCAACAGCTCCTTGGAAAAGGAAGCTACTTATTCATTTTAATCAGAAAGTTTTCCAATTAAAAAATGTTGTATAATATTAATACACTCTGAGGAAGGCACTAATATGTGCTCCTAAATATTAGGCTTTAATATTAGTGCAGACAGCACCAGGCTGAGTGATGGTTGCTAAGCCTTAATTATGAAATATGGTATTCAGATACCTTGGGACTTGCTCTTTACACTCTTCTTTCTTGTTAGCTTTGGAGTTCTACTAGACGTGCAAACATACTGGGGTCTTTGTGATTAAACGATGTATGAAAGCACAGATTTTATCTCCCTTTTGGGCTAGAGGCGTATCTGAGAGATCACTGCGATTTCTTGGGTCTTAAATGGTATGAGGTAGCAAATGGCATGAGCAATAGTTATTAAAATTCCATTCAGGAATTCTCTGCACTCCACAGTACATGCATATTACCTGAGCACCTACTAAGTGCCAGGACTGTTTTAGTTCCTTCTGCTCATGGCGCTTACATTTTAGCAGGGGTAAAAGGTAAAGACCACTCACAATAAAGAATAAGTAAATGATACACACTGCTGGCAGGCAAAACGAGCTCTGGAAAAAGTAGGAAAAGAGGAGCAGCGGTACAGGAAATTGGAAGGAAGGCAGGCTGCAATCCAAAATAGATATATTTGTGTGTTATCTGTTAAAATCACCGAGTTGTCCCCTCTTTATAGGAGACATAGGGTATTCTCTCTAGCACCTCCAAAATTTTAAAACTACCAATAGAAAGTCCAAGTTGTTTTCTTGCTGTTGTTATTATTGCTTAATAAGAACAGGATAATTTCAAAGAAGGGATAAAGCTAAGCAAATAGAGGGAATCAGAAAGCAAGGTCTCTTCACGGTTCGACACCCAGAAGGAAGAGGTGGCATTTGGGAAGAGGCGGGAAGGCGCTAACAGTAAAGCAGAGACATGTGGATGGGCACCGTGGTTGCCCTGAAGGGTCACAGGTCTTTAGCAGCCGGGACTAGGGAAGGAGGTTTGGGAGAAACCAGACCACATACATGTTTGGTTTTAGATCCATTCCTACCCTCAGCCCTTCCCCTCGCCACCACTACACTCCATGCTTGAAGTTACAGGCTGGCTGTTGGTCACAGGTAACACTTCGAAGGCCCAAGATGAGGGGACAGGAGGTGGAGGACAGCGAGCACTGGAGCACGCTGGGAGAAGCACAAAGGGAACGTGAGGGGAAGCACACTTTCCCCCTTTCACGTATGCGTTCCTCTGAGAGACATGTAAGCTAGGAAATAACGCATGCTAATTGGCAAACAGCAATTTTTTTTTTTTTTTTTTTTTTTTTTTGCCTAAACCCCAGTATCTGATTCCTGGCGGGAGTGGGGAAAAGGAAAAATGCTTTCTTGGCTGCAAGCGCATTTGTGTAAATGAACAACACGTTAATTCCTAATCCTGAGTTTAGCCTTCAAAGTTAGCCGAATGAGAGATTTTGCCTACTTAAAAAAGATCTCTCTAAACAAAATGTAAAGCTCTTTTTTTATTGTTGTTATTTTCATTTTTAAACCTTTAATCAAGAGAACACTGGGGTTCAGCCAAGAATGTTGGCTAAACCTTGTGCTCAAAATCCTAAAGACCCTTGGAGCATAGACTTTGGAAAGTCACGGCATGATTTAAGGAATGCTAAAGTCATTATTGACTACCAGCCATCTTGAGACTTGTCTGCATTTATTCTAATTTATCTAGACCCCTGCTTCCTTAAACATCCAAATTAGACAAATATAGGAAGAAAACTCACTACTCAATGACAGTAGCTAGTCTGCTTTCACCAATTCCTTCTTTCCTTCAACTGTCACCCCTGTCACTGCCTCAGAGACCATCAGTCACTCTGTTTTAGCAAAATTTCAATTATATGAGGTCTGTCCAGAAGGTATCCAGCCATGTAATATGAAAAAAATGGACATTTCTTGAAGAAGATACAAGATACAGGAAACATTACACACAGGACAATGACACCTCAGTCCCCTTCAAAGTAGGCACCTTGGGACCTCACACAGTTCTCCCACGATCACCATCAGCTGCCCCATCATATTTTCCTTAATCTTATTGATGGTCTGAAATGCCTTCCCTTTCAAGGGTGATTTTAGTTTTGGGAAAAGCCAGAAGTCACAGGGCACCAAATCTAGGCTGGAGGGGAACTGAGTCACCTGGGTGATTTGATGTTTTGCCAAAAAAAATCTGCACGGAATGTGATGCATGAGCGGGTGCATTGCTGTGATGACACTGCCAGTCACCAGGGGCCCACAGTGGTGGCCTCCTGAATCATCTAAATACAGGAATGTTCAAGCTTCATGCAGAAATTGATGCAGATTCATCTCTACTCACTCAGTCATTTTGAATGTGATGGCCACACATACACATGCTCACTCAATGGCTTCTACCATCCCCACTGACTAATTCAATGAAGGCATCATTGTTCATGTATGTGCATTCCAGTCCACTCACCTTGGTTGCCAGGTTACATTGATGTTGTTGCAAACCATCCTCATTATATTAACAATGGCTGGACTTTATCCAAACATTGAAACTTGAGTGTGTATTTTAATCATCATGTATGTGTAAGCTTAGGACCTAGCAGAGTCCCTAGCATTTAGGAAGGGCCCAATGTTTATCTAACACTTTAACTCAAAAATAGTGTATAATGACCTTTAATCTTTAATCTACAACCTAGATGCAGTAGGTAGGACTTAAAGTACCCTAATTGGGAGCCAACATTCAGGGGTAGCTTCTTCAGCACATCGAACATCATTATTGAAATCTACACCAGAGAGTTGGTTAATTGGCGTGGAAGGGTTTTAAAGTAAATTTGTCACTGGTGAGATGAGTATTCAAAATATGAGGTTGTTGAGTCACCCACCAGTGACCTGGATGAACACAGTATCTAGAAAGATTAGGTCTTGGAGCCTCCTATCTTTCAAGCAGTACTGTACGTCCACTGGTTGGCAAGATCTAGGTCTCCCCCTTCATTTGTGTCTCTGTTGCCTGCCCAGATGTAGAACTGTTAGTATGCTCTATATACTGGAATGAAGCCATTCATGCAAAAAACTGTCGGATAGAAAGAACTGACCCAGACTTATAAGAGCAGGTTGTGTGATATTTTCATTCCTATTGACTAATAAATGTATTTTGTCAGAACTTAGACAGGAGCTGGCACCGACTATAACTACTCAGAGGCCAGGTTGCTACAACCCCCAACATTTAACCTTTAGGAGCTACCAAAGAACCTGACAATCACTTAAGAGCCACATTAACTTAGGTCAGTTCAAGAACGCCAATGTGCATTTGTTGAATGAATGAACAAATGGCCCTTACCGAGCAGATAAGCAATTGAAAGTCAAGTAAACAGCATCACTGAGCTAGGCCCTTCCAATGCCAGATGGAGAAAATTGAGGGCCAAGGATCATGTAGATTTCTCTCCCTTCAATATTTGTGTTCCAACCCTCCATAATCAAGCTTATAAAAATCAAAATCAAGCATATATAAATATATAACACTCCTGCAGTTTTCTCTTGAGTGGTAGGCCCTTGCTTCCCCCAAAGGCAAACATTTCCTGTAATAGTTGTCTACATTTGATTTCCTGCCATTTAAGGAATAGCAAGACTCTCACTACGTTTTTCTCTTGAATTGCTTATGCTATAAATTAAGCTCCACTTACAGAGTTTTGGGGGTCATAGCCAGCGTCTCTGGGGGTATGTTTCAGGTACCGAGTGCAGTTACGGAATTAATTTATTCTCAAGATGAATTTATAGTAGATTTGAATCTAGCATGTTTCCATTTTAAATCTATACATCTAAATGATCTTCTGTCTTTTATCAGCTGTCGTGTTTAATTCCTGCTGGTCTTTTCTGATTAAAACCATGTGCTCTCTTAGAAACACTTGGTTTCTGTCAACTCTCTTTCATCCAGTAAGACTGCTTCTTTTGAAGGTCATACATTCAAGCACTTATTCTAAAAAACCTACAAGTAAATTACACGAGTGTAAACGACTAGAATTACGGCACATATTTTACAACGGTAGTCCCTAGTAGAGTTGTGCCCTTTCTAGAAGATGCTACTTCTCCTTTATTCCCAAGTAATTCTTTCACTTTTGCTATTTACCATTTTAAACAAACTAAAGGACTGGGAAAGCATACTCCTCGTTCGTACTGCAATAGCAGACAATAAGATTGTCAGACATTTAGAGATTGTAGTAATAACCTCAATTATTTTCAAATAAAATTAGAAGTTTCAATATTCTGAATGTTTTTGTCCCTGAATAGAGGATTAGGAGAAATATTTAAAAATTCTGTGTAGCATTATATTATCCCTATAAGCAAAAAACAGGCTGGCATTTGACCCTTATTTCCCACAGATGACATACTTTCCTTCAATTCTCTTATTAACCTTAGAGGTAATAATTTGAATATTACCAACTTCTAATTCCTATTCCATCTATTACACAGAGTTTACTTTTTAAATGGCAATCAAACAAACAAAAAAAGAATATGTTCAGTGCAAAAGGCAAAAGAGAGAATAAAAAAAAAAAAAAGATTACAAGCCAAGCTGACAGCTTTGTTTCAATAAACCATACTGTGGATGTAAATAGGAGCAGGACAGCAAAATGCAACATCAGTCGATGGAGTAACTCTAAGCATCTTTTTCCCATTACTGAAATTTCAGGTAATGCTGATGACATCCAGAACAAGCTACAGTCATTCCGCTTTTGATTGTTTTGTCTCATCAAGAATAATGGCTTCAGATGAAAGTGCAAAGGATTGCTGACTTAGAAGACTTAAAAAAAAAGTTTTAATTACATGGACCACTCAGATTAGATTTAAGTGTTATGGGAGAAATTATCATTGGACTAATGATTTTTCCGATATTGAACATTAGCACCTCTAGTGACTTTCTGTGTGATTAAATATACATCTACTACTAATGAAAATAATTATAATAACTATAGAATGTTTATTCATCTTAACTAGATTATACTGTTAACATTTGATATGCGTTTTCCAAATCCTCAGACGCTGACTTCATCTGTGAGCTTCCTGGGTCTGCTGACGTCCTCAGAGATTGACTCAGAAGGGCAAAGTATCACTTTTCAGAGCCTGGACTGTAATGGAACGTAATTATTCATTAATGTGTTTTCAACATGATATTTTTGGTGTGTACTGAATTTGCCTGCATGATTTATTAATTATCTATTCATCTTTATTAAATTTTGAGTAACTCCCTAAAATGTTTTATGGAGCTATGTACTCATTCAAAAATATCTGTATTAATATATTTATTTTTTAAAATTATTTATTTATTTGTTTGTTTGTTTATCTATTTCTTTTTATTGAGAGGGGAAAGGAGAAAGAGAGGGAGAGAAACATCACTGTGTGGTTGTCTCTCACTCACACCCCCAACTGGGGACCTGATGTGCAACCTAGTCATGTGCCCTGACTGGGAACCAACCAAACCAGCAACACTTGGTTCGCAGGATATGTTTATTATTAATATACTTATTAAGGGCATACCACGTGCCAGGCAGTGTTCTAGGCTTTCGTGATTTATCAGTGAATCCAGCAGACAGAAGATCACTCTCGAAAAGTTTATGGAGCATTTCTCCATCCTTTTTATTGCTTGGCCAGTAACAATGGCAGATAGTAAATGTTACCGGTAATATTTAGAGGTATCCATTCTTGGAATTAAAATGGGGAATCTGTGGAGGAAATCACACTTACTTGGTAGAGACAGGTGGGAAATCTAATAGTTGCAAACAATGTATTAAGCTCTCTAGTAGAAGTATCAGCACAAATAGAGCATAAGTCACCGCAGGATTGTGGAAAGGCTTTAGAGCATTCTTGAAAAGTCCTGCTCAGGAGAAAGCTGCCCTCAGGACAACTCCTGCCTCCCCAGGATGTCACCAGAGTTCTCTTCTCTGCCACTCCTTTGCTACTGTTTCCCTGGTCTTTCCTATTACAAATTTAGCTTTATGTTAACAACACCTTGTTTGCATTTTTTGCCCTTAAAAAGCAGCATCAGAATATTTATTAAATATTATAGTACAGTAGAAAAACTGGATAGAATAGAAGCAATAACCTAGCTTATATATGCAGTTAGCTTCCTATTCAACTCCTCTTGTTGGAGTTCAGGCAAGAAGTCCCCAACAACCAACCAGAGGTACAGTCCAGTGTAGCCTCTGTGAACACTGGGAATTCCCTTTCTTCCTTTTAAATTTGCTGTATCGGAAGTTAGTCCTTGTAGAGAGAGAAGGTGATAGAGTGAGGGAATCATAGAAAGGACAGGTCCCCTAGGTTAATCAAAGAAAGGTTAGGGAGAATCACAAAGGATATGGGTCAAAAACTCCAGATATTGCTATGGGAAGGAAGAAACAAATAAAGGGGGAAAAAACTAGCCCTCAAGATTCATTACAAATGACTGATGAATCGCACACTGGGAGTTGGAAAGGACGGAAATGGTCCTTTGGTCCAGCTCCTCCTTTTAAGACACGAGGAAACCAAATGGAGTTGTGTCAAATCAGGTCAGATGCCTGGCTGGTGCTGGTGCTATGATCAGGAAGGAGCCAGGACACCTAAGTTCAAGTTAAGCCCCGCCCTCTTGTAATTCTAGGTTGTATCCTTAAATAGAGGACCATCAGCAGTTTCAGAACATCCAAAAGCACTTTGATGTACTCTCAAAAATACTATATCCAGAATAGTTAAGATGTTTAATTATTTATTTTTTAGAGAGATAATTTCTGGCTTTCCAAGGCTTCTCAAAGAGTCCCACGATTTAAAACTACTGACATACACTAAATTAGGATCATTGGAGAATCAGTCAAGTTCCTGGTTTTTAAAATATATTTGAATATACCAACAAGTATTGCTAAAAATTTAAGTGGCTACCATTCTTTGCTAAGGCACACGCATTGATTTGATTTACATAAAGTATATTCAATGAAATGACAAAATGACAAATCTCTCTTCAAACCATAAGCCATCATTTTCAAATGGTCCAAAAAGCATAGGTCAGAATTTTTCAAGTTTTATTCTAGATGATTGGCTTTTTTATTTTTTATTTTTGTTAGGGACTAGAGTTTGCGATATTATTCTAGTAACTCTAGCTAATATAGAATTGTAACTACTCCATTCAAAGTGCAGAACTGCTTCACCCAGTTTTTAATGAAAAGATTCTGGTTGTGAGCTAAACTGACCATCCTCAAAGCAGGCCGTCAGGCTTGTACTGGGGCCCGTTCTCCACTCCCTCACTGTCTTCCCTCAGAGCCTGCTTTCCCAGGCTTCTGCATGGTTATGACTGGCCTGGAGAGTGACTTCTACATTCAGAAAACAATATTCAAACATATGATAATCAGATGACCCTCAACGTAAGTCACACAACCCTTCTTAGATACATGGTGATTTTCATTTTTTAATTAGTTTTTGAAATTCGTTTTGTACATTTGGAGTAAGAATTTTGTAGGGGTGTATGTGTGCCTGTGGAGGTATGTGCATGTATGTGTACATGTATGTGTGTGTATGAAGAAAAAAAGGTGAATCACATGAATCAGGGTTTCAAACTCAGATTAGTCCATAGCTCTCTAAGACAGAGTACGTGGGAAGTGCGCACTTGAAAGTTAACATCACTCCTCTGTGATTTATATTGACAGATCGCTCTAAGAATTTAAGTGAGTTTCCCATAGGTTTTCTCACCCATCGGGTAAATGCATTCTTATAAAGTGTCAACAAATGATGACATAATTGACTTTGTGAGCCACGTGGCCTCGATGCACCATTCTTCTGAATTCTCTTTCTACTAGGCAGCTTTGAAGAGAGGGTAAGCTGGTGGCAGAGTTTCCAAATACAAAGCAAGTTGAGGCTCTGGGGAGGCCAGTGGCTGGCTGCCAAGAGGTGCCAAAAGGTGGGATTACTGGATCAGGGGTGAACCAGGTGTGGCCCAGCACTGGGCACACAGAATTAGAAATGCTGAGGGTGCTGTCTGGAGCTCTGGGTGTAATAAGCCCTCCTGGTGAGACCCATGCTCCCAAAAGTTTGAGACCTACTGGCTTGGATGCATTTTCCACTGGTTCAGGCCCACCCCTCAGGTGTGCTGGGCTTCTTGGCACAGCCTGGTGGCAATCAGTCATCCTCACGACACTGGTCTTAACTACAACCATACAACCATATGCATAAACCAAATGGCATTTTTAAAATTAAGAATGGTGGTGGGTCCACTCATCTACAGATGGGCACTCCACCATTCTTAAAAACTGTGGTACATTTACACAATGGAATACTATGTAGCAGAAAGAAAGAAGGAACTCCTGCCATTTGCGACAACATGGATGGAACTAGAGAGAATTATGCTTAGCGAAATAAGTCAGGCAAAGAAAGCAAAATACCATATGATATCACCCAATACAGGACACTAAAGAGCAACACAAACGAACTAAATAGAACAAGGAGCAGAATAACAGTCAGTAGGGGGGAGGGGGGGAGAGAAGGGGGATAAGTAAGGGAAGGGTCTAGTCAAGGAACGTGTATAAATGACTCATGGACATGGGCAACGGGGAGGGATATGATTGCGGGAGAGGGGGTGGGTTGGGTGGGAGGGGGCAATGGGGGGAAAATGGGACAACTGTAATTGAAAAACCAAAAAATAAAAGAAATTATAAAAAAAAAAAAAATGGTAGTGGGGCTATTTCTCTCCAAAGCTTGTAAGGCTCACCTTCTCTGCTGAGAGTTTTCAGCTTTCTTTTTTTTTAATCATAGGAGCTAAATCACTCATATCAAGACTCAGAATACATACTACCTGGTGAGCAATGAAACTAAGAGAGACAGATGATAGGTCTTTTCATCTTTTTTATAACTAGCGAGATGTTCATGTCCTTCTAATTCAATATCGCTTCCACCAGCTTTTCTGAATATTTAAAAAAAAAACTTGATCATCCATTTCTGCTAACACCTTTTTCTATAGATATACTGAAATAGCTAATTAAGCTAGGTAGTATTGCTAAATATAAGTATCTAAATCTCTGAAAGAAGCAAATATTCTATGCTAATTTATGAGTTTAACATCTAGAAAGCCACTTAATTTCTCTTTCCCCCTAGTCTTGATGGAAAAGTATCTACATGTTCTCCCATGGATCAGCTATACCAAAAATGGGCTGGTATAGCTCCAGGGGTCAAATATGATAGAGTGAGAATATCATTTTCTGTCCAAACTGAAACACTTTTGAGAGTAAAGGAGGAACTCTGTATAATCATGCTGGGTCAACAGGGACTATGCTGGGCTATTTAGACACACAGTCAACTTTAAACAATGATCCTGGTTCACTTTGGCTTCTATTCCTTTTCTTGAGTCTCTTGTGAGGTTTTTGGTAACACCCAAAAATATGCAGTCGAAATTTTAAAACATTACTTCAACATTTATTACCTTCTGTTTTTCAACAAGAAGCACACAATTTTATGTAAAACATGACAACTAGAGTCTCTATTACATTTCAAAAGACTGCGGAATCTCTAATCCCAAGGTGCTCAGCTCTAGTTATTTATCAAGATTGCCTTGGAGCTTTTAAGAAGTGTCAGGACGCTCCTGGAATTCCAGTTCAAGAGCCAGGGTGGAAAAACACTCATCACACACCTCCTTGAAAGCAGTTCCGCAGTTTAACTCTATGACGTGGCAGAAACATTTAGCCTCTGTGCCATTTTCAGTGTTTCTCTGGCTCAGACGCAGTAAGTCTGTCAATTATCCATGACAGTCAGACTCTTCAAAAATAAAGTCACTGACTTTAAGCTCCCTTAAAACCTTTTGTGACATGCTTATTTGGTAGTAGCTGAGCACTGAGAAAATGGGAGATAATGTATCAGCTGCCCGGTATGGATGTATTTGTAAGATGCTACCTGACTGAGCCTGGCACCAAGGTGGCATGGGTGAAGAAAGGGTGGTGCAGAAAGAAGAATTTTACCTGCGGTTTTCTATAGATACCTCGAGAGCGCACAGAGTCAGAGACCCCCAGGGGTATAGCTTTGACAGAGAACCATTAACACGGGGGCTTCTGACCTTGGCTTTGGTGAGATTAAGACCCACATAATGAATTGTCTGGCTCAGACAGGCCTTCAAGAGCTTAAAATTAGGTTTGGAAAAGGATAATAGGAAAAGAATGAAACAAACAAAACAGAAACACCCTACACAAGTTGGTCTGTACTTAATTATTGAACTGTGTGGAGCAGACCCTGAGGAATCCAGACATTCATTCAGCAGAGTTCAGGAGACTTGACATCGTTAGAGAAGTTTTACAAGAGAGGCATTGTGTGATGTATGTTAAGTATAATTAATCATTTCCCAGTCCTACAGCACACATTCAGATCTCCACGACATAAATATATCAGGCCACAGCATAGCATATGAGGTCGTTCATAACCTGGCCCCAGCCAATCTTTCCATAATTATACCTTCAGGTGTATTCTCTTTCCCATCACCTGCCAACCCGATCCCACACTTTATGGTTTAGCTAGACCACATTTTTCAGATAAGCCACGTACCGGTACGGCACCATTTCTTTGCTTTTGCGGCGCCCTCTGCTTGTAATGCATGACCTGGCTTGAATGACTGGTCAATTCCCTTTACATATTAAAAGACTCAGTTCAAATATCACCTCCTATGAAAAGCCTTTTTTGTCCTCATCCAGGTAACACTAATCATTCCCATCGGTTTTGCCTTAGCATTTTCAACATATGTAGCACGGGTTTAGCACAATTAATGCAATGCTGTAGTTAACTGTTTATGCGTCTTTTTCCTCTAGACTTGGAGGTCAGCGTACAGAGACCATGTCTTATTCATGGTTTTATTCTCACCGCCTTACCTGGTACAACTCCAGCTAGGGGGCACCACAGATATAATTATTAGGTAGTGTTGAATTAAAAAGAAAAAAACACGTTCCATATAATTAGTATTGTTTAAAACACCTTTAATACAAAACAAACTTTTTAAAGTTTCAAAAATTCACTAGAAGTTTGTTTATGTGGCTTGCTTCTCTTTCAGCTCAAAATTCTACTCAGTGAAATGACAGGATGAAGCAAAAATCTCCTTGAACCTATGCTGAATGTGGCATGGAGTCTACAGGATTGTCACCCTTAAAAAAATAAACAGTTATAGCCTCTAAACAAGAGCCCTTTAATTTTATATATTCATTATGCATTCTTTTGTTAAGAGAATACCATATTTTCTTCTTAAGCATGCCTATTATACTTAATACCCATGTTTTGAACATGGTTCGCAATATGGAATTTGTGGACAAACATTTATTTTTGTAAAGTTCCCTGCATCTTGGGGACAATAAACAAAGCTTAGTGACTGCCTTGAAAAAAATCTACAGCAATAGGGTAGGCACAGATGAATCTGGATATGTGTAAATAAGTGAATCTTGAAATAAAGTCAGTATCACATAATGCATAATGACCTGTCAAGTTTATGGACCACCTTAACTTTTCAAAATTAGGTCTGCAAGATATCCTGTTTCAAGTAAGATGTGACTGTAGTGGGTTTTTAAAGAGCAGATTATAGATAGGTCTAAAGAATTGTATTGTGCTAGGATTACAATGCATTAGGAAACTTGACACTTCAGCCTTATTAGCTCACAATAAGCATGGCAGTTTCAACAATCCTATTTATCAAGGGTAAGCAGCTTATTAAGACCTTCTAATTATTAAGGCAGAGTGATCAATCTAGTAAAATTCCATTACAGAGCTCTAAGTCCCTGAGAAAACTTTGAGAAATTAGGGCCCAATCTAGACAGTCTCTATACCCTCTGTTTGGGTCAGAACTTACACAAGCGATTGAAATAAATATTCCTTGCCATCGGTAGATGAAGGCAATGCTTCTCATATGCTTGGAGTGAATTATCTAGTGGAGACGTGAGATTTACCTGGCTCAGCTTGGGACTAACGGGACACATTTATAAAACTACTAGCTGGGTTATAAATAACATTTGCAGTGCTGGTTGCATATTGACTCCCACTGGCTCTTCCTGGATGGTATCCCTGAGTAGATGAGGGAAGTAGAAAACTCATGCTGCTTTCGGAAGGCCATCCTGGGGGCCTTACCCATTGGTTCCGGCGGGCCACATAGCATTCTGGGCCTAATGCTGGTTGCTGGCTGGTGCACATTATCTCTGCCTCCTCAACAGTTTTGCATTTACTACTGCCAATCTCTTGTTACAATGGTGGTATATTCTAGACCAGCATACTACGCCAACAGAAAAGCAAGACACCTTCTAGGATGTCAGCGAGATTAGCAAATGATAATGATGTTGAAGATAATGATAATACTGCTACTATTCATAATAATGCCTTATCATGGAAAGCACTTCAGAGTTTTCAATACACATATGCATATATAATGTCATCTGATTATCACAATCGTGTATCACATAGGCAGGGCAAGTGTTATTAAGTCCACAATGTAGAGGAGAAAGTAAAAGCTAACAGTACTCTGTTATTCATCAATTTATTTAAAGACTATTTGTTAGTTACCTACCACATTCCTGGAATTGCTGCTGGAAGTGGAAGGGAAGAGGGCAAAACAAAACAGAGTCTCCTTGTTGGTGAGATGGGCCAAACACACCCAACCAAGCAAACAGATCGGTAGATACACTGTGGTGATTAAGGAAAGGAGCAGAATATGAACAGGTGCCAAGGAGGGTGGTTAAACCTTTAAATAAAGGAACAAAGGAAAGCCTCAATGAAAAAGTGCATTTTGAGTGAGAACCTCAATGGAGTGAAGGAAACTGCCACGTGAATGAACATCAGCAGGAAGAGCAGTGCTGGGGGAGGGAACAGCAGGTGTGAGGGCCCGAAGATGAGACCATGCCTGGTGAGTTTGGGAACAATGCGAAGACTGTGTGTTGAACAAGAGCTGGAAGTGGATCTCACAGCCTATTGGCTCAGCAGATCCCAAGTGTCCTATGCATACACATGTTCTATTACCGCAGCGTACCTTTGAGTTCCTCAATCTGCATGAGCCACTCTTAAATTAGTCAATTATTGCTCATCATTGTGAATTAATCAATCCACACTGCAGGGAGCATGCTACTAGGGTCAATGGGGAAACACCATAGTGACGACACCTTTCTTACAGACACAGTGGCCAGAGGGAAGCAGAGGACACAAAGACGTGGAGACAACACCCTGAAGTTGCCCTAGACAAACACAAGACAGGAGCAATGTGACAGTCATGGGGTCCAGGGCTAGAAGGGGTTAGAGTGACAGCAGTAAGGGACATCTCAGAAGGTATTTTAGGGTCACACTCACTATTTTCTACCTGGTGTCATCTGCTCATCCCGGCAGTTTGCTGCCAACTCAAGATCCAAACTTGGGGAGAGATCTCATTGGCATTGTTGATACAGCCCCTTCTAGGCTCTGGGATCCCTGATGCTAAGACTTCTGTCTCTTTCATTTTTTTCTTATCCCACTGTACCTCGCCCATAGAACACATGGCTAATGAAGTTTTTAATACATTAGTAATGCGTTTGGAAGCAGCTGGGTACATGTTCCCCAGAGAGGAAGCAAAGAACACTCACTGCTCATCCTGAACTTACTTCCTTTATTCTTTTCTCCTTGTGAGTCAGCCATTTCCTGTGTCATCCAACACTAACGTCATTTGTCCTGGTTTCTCGTTTCTCTGCCTCTACTACTACGGAAAAAAACAATGCTGTTTCTTAATCAATGATGGTTTTTGACACCAGCATTTCATTCTTACAGCTCTTCCGGAGACTGCCAAAATGCATCTGTAAGCCTCTATTCTCGCAGTCAATGCTATCTGTTTTCCTTTCCCCAGCTCCTTACGTGTCCGCATGCCTGAAGGTGTGAAAGGGCATCCATCAGTTCTTTTTCCCACTCATTAACAGTCTCCACGCTCTCCCACAGCTCTTGTATCTTCTTCTCTTCCTATAGACATTCATTTCTGCCCGTGAATATTTTTTCCACGTTACAACAAAATTGCCACCTTTGCCAGAGGAAAAAAATAAGATCTTTCACAGCTTTGTATTTGAAATAAAGCTGTGAAATAAATGTTTAATTCAAAAATGCTTTCACTGAATTTGGAGATTATCTGTCAACTGAGGATTGGGAGTCAGTTGCTGTGTGATCCGGACAAACACATAAACTGGGGGGTGAGGCTAGGATAATTTCTAGACATTTTTTGAGAATCCAGAAAAAATGCCAGTAAACAAAATGTTCTAGAAATATGAAGGGTTTATATTTTACTGGCATCTAGTGCGATAATTTAAAGAGTCTTTCAAGGAGCACTGATTAAATCTGTTTGGCAAAGACCACTTACACCTTGCAAAACACTTTTCTTTATTATAATGAGTATTTGCAGTTACCGCATTGGCATGTGTCCAGCACTATTTGCAAATTTAAATGGAAACTTCTCAACTCATGTTATTCCCAATGTAGCATATATTATTTTCTTTAGAAGAGTCCTGAAGATCCTTGGTACTTTTTACATATATTTTTTTCCGCTCAACTTCCTTTTCGTAGGTGAAAAAAAAAAATCAGGAAAAACAGCTCACATCACTTTCTTGTCCCTTTGTGGGAAAGAAAAGGATATTGAACAGAAAGGAAAATGGTGTCCGGATGGTTTTGTGATGATGAATTTATTCTTTGCTAAGTACATTCAGCAAATTGGCTTGGGTTACAAGAGTGTCATGAAGAGCAATATATTCAAACATTTTAGTAATATTTACTCATTTGCCATTTGTCAATGTTTCTTTGTTTGTTTTTTATTATTTATTTATTTTTAGCAACTCTGAGTGCTTTTTCCTTTGGGCTCCTAATTAGACTCCTGCAATCATTCATACTACTTAAACCGACTAATAACACAATTCAACATTATACTATCTTGCAAACCACTACAGATTTTAAGTTCCTTTCTTACTTTTCAACTTATTTTTAAGAGGTATGATTCTCAAACTTCCCAGGGTTGCCGACTGGTAGTTACTACTTGTCACAAAGTTGTATTATATATTTTACACACACTGTGATTAGTTTTGACAACTAAAAGACAGGTGCCTTAGAACGAATGAAGCCGAGATTCAGAAATCTTAAGCAACTTGCCCAAGGACATGTAAAGAAGGTTTATTCAAATTTAACCTAATTGAAAACTGGATGTAAATGGTATATAGACACAAATGGGGGGGGGGGGAGAACACCAGTAAAAGAAAAATCCAAAAAAGTAAAAAATGAGGTAACTCCAGGGATAAGATGTAGCAATAAAAATTTCATGTTATAAGACATAAAAGTAGGCTGTTTTGCCTGTTGACAGGTTAAAGCAATGCGGGAAAAAGTGATTGTTTACAATAATTACATTTTCCGTTAGATAAAATCAAACTAGCAGCTTGGGAACTGGCATGTCGGGAATCTGTTCTGATCCATTAAAGGGGATCCTGTCCAGGGTGTCTCCTCAGTAAGCTCAGCTGTGAGCTCAGCTCAGGCACTTCTTATAAGTCCTCTGCCATAGACAGCTGGGAAGACTAGAGAGTATAATTTTGTAAAAGCAATTCTACAAACGTTCAAAGCAATATGGCCCAGGCTTTCTGCACTATAATTCAGAAGAACATCTTATCCCAGTTGAAAGAATATTGCCTGTGTGCAATGCTTTATAAATGTTATTTTTTGATTCAGAAAAAAAGAAAACGTTCACAGTTATCACTGAGGATCTGGATATTGTTATTCTAGTCCTAGGGCTCATAGAAAATCTATCTTCTTTGGCGGCCTCTTGGGTGGTGGGGAGCACTGTGGGTGAGGGGAGCTTACCAGTGAAAGTGTGGGTGTTGCTTTGGTCACACTTGGCATGGAACCCCGGCTGCCCCACTTATGGGCAGCCTGGCGCTGAGCTCCCGGGGGCTCGCTTTCTTCACTGAATAATTTCATCTGTCTCTTAGGACTACTCCAGTTACTGAATAAAATCATGCAAAAGAATGCACTGTTATGAATGAACATCATTAAATCACGTTATCCACAGAGAGCCTCTGCTGGGCCTTATCGGGCCTATAGGAAGTTTGGCTTGAGAAGATATGAGTGTGGCGTTGGGGGAGGGCATGTTTCAGGGCAGGGCTGTGTTCTTGGAAAACCACCTGGTTTTAGTACAAGAACCTGGGAATGGTGGAGGCCACAAATTTCTATACAACTAACAGGTGGCTGAGTTGAGGCTATACCTTAGGTCTTCCGAGAACCAAAATACATGACCTTTTCCCTTTATCTTGCTTTCTACCTTTCTTAAACACTTTTTACAATGTTCTACAATAATTTGTTCCCATATGAGTTCTACCTCTTTCCAAACGGAGAACAAACTCTACACTATATTTTGCTTAATTTTAACCCAATTATCATAAAATGAATATTTTTAGGTCTCTCACATCTACCAGATGAACAAGAGGAAGAATAGTGTCTGCAAACACTTAAGTGTCTTATCATATATTTCATTTTTTTTAATTAAAGGAAAACCTTATGGTTTTAACTTTTAGGAAACTAAATTATAGGTATGTTAGCAAAACATTTACATTAGGTATGTGTACTTAACCAGCAATTTTCTAGCTACCAAAATATTTATTTTCAATATTCTGTTCTCTATTTATGGCCTATCTAGTTTATTTGAAATCTGTTCAATTTATACAGCCAGTAAATTACTTTTCCATAATTGCAGTAATTACAGTCTTCTTCATATGCTAAAACTTATTTCCCAGAATTCTGTTACAGGAAAGCATTTGTGATAAAGTCCAGATATATTATGATAGTTTAGGAAACAATACAAATGTTTCTCTAACATTCAAAAATATTGCTAAAAATAAATCTTCTCTATTAATAGGCTATTCATAAATTAACACAAAAACTTACTCTTACTTAATCCTTTAGGACATGTTTTTAGTTATCTTAGTAAGAATACCTTAGCAAAGAAAAAAAAAACTTTCTCAAGTGATACTCATGGCGAGTGAAATAAGTTGTTAATTTACTCAATTAAACAATATCAAAATGATAAAAGAAAAATATTAAATAAAAATAATTTTCATATCATCACTTAACAGACTGACAAAAAAAAGTGCAACATTTTGTCAGTGAGGCTGTAGGGGAACAAGCATTATTAGCCTTTGTGGTTGGTGGGAATGCAAACTGGTACAAACCTTCAGGAGGAAAATTAGGCCATAACTAATAAAACCGCGTAGGCACTTACATTTTGCCTAAGCAACCTCACTTCTTGGAATCTACTCTGAAGATACACCTCCAAGAATACATGGGCACTAATTAACCATTGTAGCATTATCTACAATAGTAAAATGTTGGAAGCAATACTGATAAATGGTGGTATAGCCTCACAATGGAGTACTATGCAGCTGCAAGAAAGAATGAGGAAGATTTCTATGAGCTGATTTAGAATGATTTCCACAACTAGGCAAATGCATAAAAGTTCAGTACAGTAGAGCATGCTACCTTTCATGTGAAAAAAAAAAGAAGAGAGAAGAAAAGACACACTATTTGCTCATTTGGGCAAAATATGTACAGGAAGTGTAAACCAGAAACCAAATAGATGGATGAACCTACAAATGGTGGGTGGAAATGGGATGAAAAGGAGGAGAGAAAGTTATGAGTTTGTATGAATAAGGAAGAAGTGAATTGTGACTTCTATAGGAAGCACCACCCAATTGTCAATTTTCAAGAGTAAGACTCTCTGGTTTTATTTCAGATTATAAATGTTTTTTTTTTTTTTGTATAGTTTTGAGACTTAAAACTATAGTAAGTATTCACATTCTACTCCCAAATAAACTAATAACTAAAATCAGGGATGTAAGAGAACTTAAAATGAAATACAAGCAATAACAAATAAACCTTGTTCTATTAACAGTTAATAATAAAACTACTTTAAAGAAGACAGGGAAGAAATAAAGCATCTAAGTACCCTTGAAAAACTATTATTTTGATTGGATTCTATAAAGACAAAGAGAAATGTATACAAATAGTGTATTCTAGCAAGTAAAAATATTTTTTAAAGAGGTATGGGTTAGTAACTGTAACATGTATATACTAGGATTGAATGAATACATTAACATAATGAAGATCATGAGAACCGGGCTTCTCATGTCTGGAGAAAGAAGTTACAAATACGGACAGCGTAAAGGCTGGAATGAACTGCATGGCGCTGAACTGGAATCAGTACAAATATATATAGTCTCTGAGCTGTGTTTGCAAGGACTGTTTAATAGCAATGACATTCCTGTAGCAATGAGCACATCTAGTGCCCAGATCTTGGTCTCTAATACCATCATCCATCCCTGAAGAAGAGGTTGATTCCAGGACTGGGGCAGGGAAAATGTAAAAATATCCTGGAATATCTTGTGGAGGCAAAAATGAGAAAATGAGGAAGTGCTCAAAAAAGGATGGGGAAGAGCCGAAAAGGTGCTCCCAATAAACACACTTGAAACAATTTGAGCAATAAATAATATTATTAGTTTATACCCATAGACTAAAATAAATACCCATGAGTCTGTACTAATATAAAAAAATTATTGATTAAATAAGTAACTGGGAGAGAAAAACAAATCCAAGTTGGGTGGGTGGTTGGGAGTGGGGAGGCAGGGAGGGTTCCATTAATACATACAGGAGGGAAGAGGGAAATACAAATATCACCATTATGAAAATACAAAATTAACACCACTATAGGCAAGATCCTCTTATGGATACTAACTAGCATCAATGGCCAAACTGAGGAGAATCAGGGTACTAGCATAGAATTCAAGTATCTTCCTTAAAATATGTGTTACTAATAGAGAGAAAATAGTAACTTACAGGGGAGAAACCCAGTAGATACTGCATGAACACCCTGATATGATGTATGAGAGGGCACAGCATCACTTATGTGGTATTCTTGTGAAATGCATAACCTCAACCTAATCATGCAAGAACACTGGACGGATCCAAATTAAGAGACATTCTGTGCAGTAACTGATTAGTTGTCGTCAAAAGTGTCAAGGTCAGAACATAGAGAAAGTAGAGAAATTGCCACAGATCAGAGAAGAATAAAGAGATACAACATCTAAATGCACATGGAATTCTAGATTGGATCCTGAAACATGAAAATGTTCAACTAGTGAAATTGGACTGAGGACTCTAGTTCAGTTAATAATATTGTATCGATGTTATTCTCCTGGTTTTGATTCTTGTACTGTGATTGTATATGTGTTGTGTACATTAAGATGAGTAACGAGTATATGTGAACTCTTCTATTTCTGCAACTTTTCTATAAGTCAAAATTATTTCAAAATAAATGTTAAAAATAATTTGAATTCAAACAGATAAGAGTGGAGAATAACCATGTGTAAAGCAGTTTCTTTACGACGGCCCCTGAGCTGTAAAGCCTATGCATCAAGCTTAATGTACACATACACTAAACCCCTGAGAAGTAAGGATTCTCTAATTTGGAATTTTATTCATTTTGATAAGTGCCTCTTTGACTGATCAACAAAAAGATTGTGTAAGCTCAGAAAAATATTAGAATATTTAAATGAAACAGAAAAACACTCTAAGCAAAACCGACATACTAAATATGACTCATTCCTATTTCTTAAAACATGAAGATATGATATATGCTAGTAGCTGGAAGGCACTAGGTGCTCAATAAATATTCAATCCTAAATCTTAAAATTAGTCCCCAAATGCCTTCTGGAAGGAATAATTAGATGTTAGTGTCCTTATTCTCTTAATTAGCCCAGATGATGCATTTCTCCTATATAAATGGGTACAGATTTATCATGAATGGTCTCAGGCACTTTCCAAAACTGCCACAGTACCTCCTACACGGCTGTTTTTCTGTTAGATTAAGAGGTTTCATATTAAAGAATTTGATTTTCATCTTATAATCAATTTGTTGAGTAAGGCTTATATTTTATCATTTTGTACTTCCAAACTATTAATTTCTACATCTTAAAAATGGCCTGAAGGTAACTTTAAATTAAACCTTTCTTGTCTTACATTTTAAAGGTTGATTTAATATGTTTGTGATGAACACAAGCAATCTGATGCCCAGTGATCACAGACCAAGTGGTGAGGAACCAGGGCACGGCACGACAGAATTAGAGCGACTAAGAAAAAATCCCGAGGCACTCAGGAGAGAGGGAATTTAATATCTACCAATTCCACATGGAAATTAAATGTATCCTGAAACTAACTTCTCCAAATCAAATTCAAAGGAAATGTAATAAAACAATTCAACACAGATCATTGTCAGTTTCCTAAAAAAAGAAACGATGCATGGCTACTATTAAACTATTTGAAATGTCGATCTCATAACCCAGGACTCCCATGTGGATGGAGGAAAATAAATGTAAATCCTCCTAAGCGACGGGAAGCCTGGATGTAACCAGGGGCTCAACCTGTGATGGGAGCCACATGCGGCAACCTCCAATTATTGTTCTCAGGCGCGACCTTGCCTCTCGCTTTGTTCTGGCAGCTTTCCAAAGGGGGACAGGTGGTTTTAGGGCATTTTCTGAGGTTACAAATCAAATACTATTTCATGGTTTTCACTTCTAATGGGCTAAGCAGAAGGCATTTGACAAAAGTCACTACCGAGGTTTGGAGAAATAATTTATACTCTAGGGCATTTTTAAGCCAGTAACTTGGCAATATGGGATTCCAAAAAATAAAAATAAAATAAAATAAACTCCTCCTTGCTCCATCCAGTGTTGAGTTGCAAAAGTTACATCGTGCATGTTTGTCTTGCTCCTTGGGGACACTCCATGTTCAGCAACCAATGAATAGATGACAGTGACCCTTACTCGTTGACTTTCCAGGGGTGACAGCTAAGCCATGGGGCACACAACGAAGTCAGAAGCTGCTTTTCAATCCGTGACATTTTTGCCAGTAAAGAAAATAAATGTTCTTGGGACAATTTTATTTTATTTTATTTTTTGTAAAATTAACAAATTTCATGCCTCCACTTAAAACTGAGAACTTGGCAGTGGCCAGAAATGAATTAGTGACCCTAGATTGCATGCACTGAGGTTTGCAAAAGCCAAAGCCAATAGAAAATACATTTCCTCTTGGATTGACTGCAATTACAAAATGTCAGTGTGTTTGATAAATATGACCATCAGGGGGTTCCTGAATCATGAGAAAATAGATGGCGGGGAGCAGCCAAGGCATGTCTCTGTTGAATCATTATGTTGAAGCAGTTTCATATTTTTCCAGTTGACATTCTAACTACACTTAATTAAAGAGGTTGGGGAGTATAGATATATGCTCATTCTAAGAGTACATTATTGATAAGCATGCTGTTAAATGTTTCACGTTTAGGCATAAAGATAGAATCATTTCACATGGAAGGAACATGTTGGAATTGTGTGGTACCCAGGGAATGGGATTCTGGGCACAATCTATTGGAGTAGATTTGAAAGTTGGCCACAGAACTCTCTGGGCTGTGGAAACCCTCCAGTGGTTTTGTAGCTCTCTAGCTCCTGTTCTAGGATCATAAAACATTACTATTTTCAACATCCAATTGGACATTCCCATTTTTGGTACCCCTGTTTTTTAAACCCAACAAAGACGAAGTGGATTGAAGAAATCCATGTTTGCCACACCCCAAACTAGCTTCTCCATTTGCTGACAGCACTTCTTTGTTTCGTGTGTTTGTATCTCAGTCATAGCACATGTGTTTCTTTCTTTGCGCTCACATTTAGTCACCTATATTTAGATCTGAAGTCTTTCCAATGTTTATTTCCAGCTCCACCATGAGTGTTCCCTTCCTTTCTCTTTCCATACCGTGCTCAGATGGCCTCTCCAGTCTTGCTACCATTAATCAGTCTCATCCGTCTGAATCCATTCTTTGCTAGTCTGCCAGGTTACTGTTTAGATCCTGCCATTCCCTGAATCATAACGCCCTGTGATATGTCATGGCTTCCAAGACAAAAGAAAGTCAAGTGTTTGGCCTGACTTTTAAAGCTTCCACGGCCAATCCTGACTGATCTTACCTCTCGATACATGCGGGCGAGTATGTCTACTTCAGCCTGACTGGTTTCTTCACAAATACATTATGCTTATTCTTAACTCCATAGTCCTATTTTCTGATTCTGGAGTCACCATGTGATTGTTCCCCTGAGCAAGGGCAAGGTCTTTTCTACGGGGATGGGTCCCTCCTGCCAGGAACTAAGGCAAATCCAGAAACAGGAACTCTTACTGATGGACTATCTTCTGATAAATTCACTTTGGTTTTCAGACTGCCCTTGTTACTTATTTTGTCTGCATGTTTCTGGTGCCTGATGTTCTCCTGCCTTCTTGTGTACTCTGTTGCTTTCTACTTTCTACTTTCTGTTTTCTGTTCACACATTCACAGGCTATTCATCCAAACAGGGAACCATGTTGCTTCTCCTTTGGTGCTATATCTGTGGATATGTCTTATCCATTAGATTTATATGCATTATCTGGTTTAATCCACAAAGTGCTAAGAGGTAGGTACCATTTTGTCCAGTTTATTGATGAGAAAACTGAGATTTCTGAAGGTTAAATAATGCTTCCCATGTCATGCACAGATAGTAAATTATGAAGTCAGGGTTCACATTCATGCAGAGGCTCAAGAACTTAACCAAATTCCCAATTTGAAAGTATACATTTCACCTCTTTAGAAAATTATAATTTCTCAAGATCAGGTAGTTCAATTTTTAATTTATTTTGTGTCCACCATAGCTTAGTCTAGATCTAAACACTAAAAAAGGCAACTAATAAATATCTTTTAAAAAAGAGAGTCAAACCTAATCAGATGCTGAGACATGTCATTGAATCTACAGGTGTTTTAATAGTCTAAACCTACCATGTCCAACAGAGTAGCCAATGGCCACACATAGTGATTAAATTTTAAAATAAATAAAATGAAAACTTTAGTTCCCCAAACCAGTCACATTTTAAGTACTCAACAGTCACATGAGACTAACTTTAAATAATTAAGATAAAATAAAATAAAAATTAATTCAGTGGATCAGTCTCACTCGGCATGTATCAAGCACTTAATAACCACACACAGCTGGTGGCCACTGTACGAACAGCACAGACATAGGACATTTCCATCGCTGCGAAAGTTCTATTGGATAGTGCTGCTGGCAAAATCAAATGTTCAGTTTCCCTCCATATACCCTTCAATCCATGAAGTCAGAGACTAAGAGTTACTTTCTAAATGTGTAGTGGGAGTTCATTTGAGCAGTGGTGAATAACCTGGGCTCTGAGGCTCAGTCTATGACTTTGGACACTTAAGTTACCTCCTCTCAGTTTTTCCATCTGCACAATGGGGATCATAACATTGACCATTTAATAGTGTTATGGTGAGGATTGAAAGTGTAAAGTAATTACAACATTGCCTGGTATACATCTGGTGTCCGATAAATGTTCGTTATTGTTGCTATGTATGTAATATTCTCCCAATGGAGCTCAGAAACATAGAAATAGGGGAATAAAGTTTCTTACAATTCTTTTGGGTTTAGAATTTGGATACTATGCTTATGAGTAGCAAGACATTGAAACATTCTCTCATGGACAATCTCGGTAAGTGTATATCTGGATCTTCAACCAGTAATGGATGGTATTAGGAATATGTTAAACTGACTCTTCAAGAACTTTTCAGATATTTTATATTCAGACTCAGTGATGCAACTGAAAATACTGAAAGGCTGATTAATGAGGGGGATGCATGTATTTCCCTTTATGGAGTAACTTTCTAAAAGTCGGCTCCTAAGCATGATTCATGTCCTCAAAGGGCACTATGTATTGGAGTTTGTAGAATTATTCCTGAGCAACACTCTTAGGACTAGCGATGATTTCAGTTCTCCCATCTGGTTGGGAATTACAAAGCAATTTTTTGACTGCAATACATTTCTATGATTATGTTAATGCAGAAGGGTTTGAAACGCTGAACTATTTTAAAGATAAGGAACTAATCTAGCAATAATCAAGGACACTCAATTTAGAAAACCAGGAGGCACATGCACAGGTGATAAAACCAAGGGCTGAGAATAGCCATCACCAGGTGCCTGCTGGAAACTTGGAGAATCCTCTCCTTGAAGTTCATGAATTCTCTTACAGAAGAGGAGACCTGCTTCCTTAGGGAGAACTGATTCCTTCACGCTGGCATGGAATCACTGGGAGAGGGACCTGGGCTGAGTGAGGGCAAGGGTCACTTTCTGTGTCAGTCAACCTGAGAATCACATCAGCTCTGGCCATCAAAGGGGCCGTCCCTTCTGTTCCAAAATTCTCTTCCATCTACTATCTTATTCTTTTCATCTGCTATCATTCTTCGGCCTCTCACTAAATAAGTTAATTTCTGGAGCATTGAGATTTTAGTGGTAAATACAGACCTGTTTTTAAAAAATATTTAATTATCACTATTATCTTTCTAGATTATCCCTGTACCTTAAAAAGTAAAATATGTACTGTATATAGATACATGTCTTCTTGGGGGTAATAGCATATATTCAATGACCTATTTTTCATTGCTATTCTAGTTTTTACATCTTCACAAGTTATAACAAAGGAAATTCTTAGTGTAGAAAATTATTTAAATCCATGCAAGGAAAAAATCAAGGACATTTTTTTTTAATGTCGGATTTGTATACAAGCTGTTATTAGAAGGACACATATTTCAAGCTCTATTTTAATTTAAATTCTCTCCTGGCTATCTTATCAAGTATCTATAGACATAATATTCTTAAAAGAGTTATCAGCTCAGGAGTTTTCATATAACATGAAGGTTCTCAAATTTTTAAATTATTCTCAAGGACATTACTAACCAATTCCCTTTCAGAGTAAGCCATGGAAACATGCCTTTAACAATCAGAGTAATTCACAGGGCCATCTCTTCTAACCTGGCTTCCACCCCTCTTTCCTTAGAGGGTTGTTCATTAATAAACGAGTCACAAAGACAAAAAGACGAAGAGAGTACAATTCTAAAAGACTCATACTATTAAAGAAACAAGCCTGAGGAAAATTAAAACATTTCGAAAAATAGCTCAAACATAAAAGCATGATCAGCATTTCGACTCTTGAGCTAATCATGAGTTAAAGGAGCTTTTAGAGCAATTGGAAGATCTATCTCTATAAAAATTTAATTATCCATATAATTCTATATGCATGTAGATGCTATATTTATGGGAAAGAAGTCCAACTACCCTCAGTAACACTGCCATTTTTAAGATATTTCAGTAAAATGTTACAATGTCATGCATGAATTTATTATTGGAGTTAAAATAAAGATTTTATTTTAATTGGGACTTTGAGAGTGATCTAAATGCCTCAGGAGGTTTCTCCTCTCCACATTCTATTCCATCACAAGGAATTTTTATTTATGTGGCCCTGGGACTTGTTAAAAGTTTGCTATTTGTGAAAAGCCACGTGGCTTGGTGTTTCCTTTAACAATCTACTTGCTTAGCTCTCTTTATATTTCTTAGTTTCTACAACCATTTCTTCTATTTCAGGTTCCTCTTAGCTCCTCAAAAGGGAATTGCTAACAATGTCATTAGGCTAATGTTTACAGTGTTTGATTTTTACCTGGGATTTTGGGGCCTTTTGGAGTCTATTTAATTCCATTTTAAGAATCACCAAATATTTTATCTCGGCATGCCAAAAGCCAGACATCTGTGTTACAGCTTGAACCTAAACATGACTGTAAAAACTATCACATGTTAGGAAAATCAGATGTTAATTAGTAAAGAGAAACGCCTTTTGATATAGTCATCAAATTAAACCAGTTATCTATAGAAAACATTGAAACTGAAGTGTAAGCTAAAAGCAAAGTGCACCATCCCAAATACAAAGGCAATTCTCTAACCACCTTGAATCATTTTGACATGCTCTGCTTTCTCCTGGAAAACTAAATACTTCTGTTGCTAGTTCTCCTAGAAATTGGAGAGCTTGGAAAGGCATAAGAGGTATTTCAGTGAACTTCCTATTATAAATGTAACGGACATCTTGTATCCTAAAGGATGTTACGCCTGTAAAAACAGGAATGCTTCATTACAAGCTATTGGTTGGTGTCACCTTACATTGCAATATAAACTCCAACTTGAAAATCTTGTTTACAATGTCATATGCGGAGTCGTCGGTAAACAGGAAGTGAATTCATTACCATTATACTGAGTATGTGGAAACTGTAATAAGTGGATGAACTAGAATTGGCATTGAGGGTGAAGGAAAGACACACATATACATCTTAGAATGACTGTGCATCCTTTACACTGAGGCATTTGAGGTTTGATGTACCTTGCCTGCTTTGATCCATGGGAAAGTCTCCTTGATTCAGAATAGAAATCGCAATCTCATGGTCTGTTTTGTTGCCTCCAGACTGGCATGAGTAAGTGTTCAGAGGTTAAGCAATGCCTGCTTCTGTGTTTGCTGAATAGTCCCATTCATTATACCACTCTTAAGGCACTAACGTGACTGTGCCACATAAAAACACATACGCAAAGTTCAGTAGTAAACCATTTTCTAAATGTAGGAAATTGATTAAAAATGCCACTCAAGAAAGTCTGCTGGGTATCAGCCAACTGTTTTCTTTTTTTCTTTCTTTTTCTTTTCTCAGCAAGTTATTAGTATGACTTATGCATTCTGCCATCATTATGAGAGAACACAGCATATGATAAAATGTCCATGAGAGATGAGAAATATTGAATCAATGACTATAAGAGAAAGGAAGGTGGGGTAAGATCTCAACTGGTAGAAAATAAATTGTTTTCATTAAAAAAAATATCTTGGGACTTTTAGGAAAGCATATGGGCAAAAGCAACTTCTGTAGCTAACAGTGCAGTCAGAATCTAAAATAATTGCTTTGGCTTTTGTTCCTCAATATAAGAGTGGTATTTCTGTCCTGTTTTACTGTCTTATACAAAGCAGAGATGAAGAAACTTGGAAAGCTTGTTGCTACATACAGTTCTTGAGTTTTTCTTTTCCTTTGGTTGAAAGGAAACAATTTTCTCTGTTCAGGGCCTAGAGGTTTTGGAAACATGGCATTTCAGGATATATCAGCCAGTTATAGCATATTTTACTACAGAATTCTTGGTAACTAAGCCTGTCTTATCAGATATATATTATAGAATTTCGTGATTTAGAAAGTCTTTGAAAGAGGAGTATCTTAAACAAATGCTTGGAAGAGTTCCTTGTGTTTCTCTGACATCCTTCTGAAATGCAACATCACACAGTCCTGTCCATTACAAAAAGAGAACCTGGGTTTATTTACTAGAAACTCTAAGTGTTTGTCTAGCAACTTACCCCAAGCATAAAGTTATGAATACCTGAAATACCTGGAAGATAAACACCTCTTGTGGAGAGAGAACGTCACTTGGGCACCAAGGTAGTAGTTTATTACGTGACACTAGCCATTTGACTGACCTGACACAGGTTCCTTCCATCTAGCTCTAATTTACAACCTGACAGCAGCCATCACAGCGAAAGAACCAGGTTTATAATCTGATTTGTTTCTGCCATCCCTGCATGCGTGGAGTTCATGAAGAACAGGGGTATGTGCTTTTTAAATTGCTGAATTAGTCATGGTGCCGTTGAAAGAGTAGGCTCACAAAGGAAAATAAAATAGCTTCTGCCTACATTCCCTTCCATTTCTGTCTCCTTGTTCCCATTTATTCCATTCATAGAACACAAATCGAGCCCAGCTCTCAGCGGGCAAGGCCTTATCTGTTCTGTCCCCCATGTTTAAACCAGAGCAAAGTTCATGTGAGGCACTCAGTTGGATTAATAAATAAATGAGAACATGCACGCACGGACAGTACTGTAACATCTCTTGGCCCAGCACAGATGTAGTGCCCACCTTGAATTTCATGTTTGATGTTCCATACCAGTTTTCTGTCATTGGGCTGTCCTGAGACATGCTAATTGGCTAATTTCAAAGGAGAGAGGGAGTCCAGAGAGTTTGATGCCACTCCTTCATCTGATCACTGAGTGTTTGAGGCCTCAATTAAAACTACAAGCCTCTCTGCTGGCTTACCCCCTCGCGGCAATTGGAGGACATTTATAGATCAAAGAACCCATGCTTTTCTTGATGAAAATTAACATAAATTCTCCAAATCTTACCAGACAGAGTCAGTGGCAGTGGTAGTGGTGAGGTTTGATCACAAAATGTGTCAAAAATTAAACTAATATGTATTTAAGAGCCACTGACAGATCATGAAATTGTCACAGAACTTGGCAATATTTGGGGCTATTGTAACAATGACATGTTACTGCTATTTGACATCAATTCTATTTGACAATACTAATTCAGTGCAGTCTTATTTACTATTTTATTCTACTCTTACTAAGGTAGGGCCTCCCTGGGCTTCTGAATGAGGTTAAGTCTCCCTCCTGAGTAGGCACTTAGTTTCCAGAGCTTCTATTTTCCTAACCCTTTATTACAGTTGATTATAATTAATTTAACTACATGAAATGCTCCATAGTGAGTTGAATTCATATGTGGAGATTACCAGTGTCTTACTAACTGGGCTAGCCTAAAATATTAGGCTACAGTGTTGGACAAAAACATCTTTAGGTCTTGCTTTTATGGAACTATAGAGATAGTTATGCTTCACCTTGCATTATTAAGCATCCTATAAAATTTCAGTAATAAAAAAATGTTACAGAACAAAATAGAATCCCTGCCTTTTGTCTTACATTTGCCTTTCCACACCCACAATCTGGTTTTTTTTTCTCCCTCTGGTTCTCACAGTCTATAAAGTCATAGAAGATCCCAGATGTTTGGAGGAGGCTGTCCCACACGCCCGAGATTTTTAAACTAGAAGCAAGATTTGTTATAGTGACATCAACGCCATTCCAGCCTTCACATGGCCCCTTGTCAAATAGAACACTTCTTATCCATGGAGGGTGAGCATCAGGGCCAAACACTCAAAATAACTACAGGATATTACTGAAACAACAAATTTTGCCCACAAACTGTTCCCCTCTAGGAAATGTTAAGTCCCATGAATTTTTCAAGAGAACCCCTTTGCATCCAGGCAACATTCTACAGTGGGGCCAAAATGAGTTTTGTGTGAATATACAGTAACCCCTGGGGTAGGTGCCTACGCAGAGACAGCCAATGCCTCCAACGGCGAGCCGGTCCTACTGTAGCGTTTCTAACAGAACAGGCTAGAAACCCCTCTCGCGTTCCTTCTGGTGCTGCCGCGCTTAGCGGGGCTACACAGCACGCCTGTTTGTTTAGGTGCAGAAACTTAAGTGCAAGGGCTTTGTGCCGGGGAATCCCACAAGCTTCTAGAAAGCCGCGGAGAGCTCCAGCAGAGGTGAGCTGAGGCTTTTCAATTACTCTCCGACGGGGCTAACACCCTCCTCAAAGCTGTCAGCAACATTTTGTTTTAAGCTCTTTACCTAAGAGGTGAAGAGTTATTCCCTTTTCCTACGATAGTTACTTGATAAGAATTTTCTGGGCACTATCTGTGTGCAGTGCCTGGAATTCAACTTTTTAAAGGAGGGCTTTGAAAATGCATCTGTTAGGAAGTGTCACTCCCTGCCGTGCACAAAGCTAGTGACCCCCAAATTCTTTTCTAGTAACTATTGGAGGAAAAGGAATGACTTCACAAATCCATCCCTTTATTTTAATTTAAGAAATAATAAAAATAATATAAGCAATCGGGGAAGAAAAAATGCTTCCCTCGTAGATCCCTGAGTTTTTTCTAGGATTTAAAAAAACCTTCCAGAGCCCTGACTGGTGTGGCTCAGAGGGCTGGGTGTGGTTCCACAAACCCAAAGGTCGCTGGTCTGATTTCCAATCAGGACACATGCCTGGGTTTCGGCCAGGTCCCCAGTCGGGGGAATTTGAGAGGCAACCCATTAATCGATGTTTCACTGGCGCATCAATGTTTCTCTCTCTCTTTCTCCCTCCAAAAATAAATAAGTGAACAAGCCTTACAGAACTTTGGAGTTGAATGGAATATCACTGGGGTTTTGACTTGAACACTTAAAACATTTCATTTTATCAGTGGATTGCCTTTCCCTAGACATGTTCCAAACACCCACTGAATTCTAAACAGTTCCAAATCACTTTCAATCATTTCATGGCTTTGTAAAGATCATGAGACCGTGCCACCAACTCAGCTCCTATTTTCATTGATGGTTGATTGCGCGTCACTGTTAACATTGTTGGTTAGCACATAATAAAAAGCAACCTACAAAACACGTAAAACGGGACATGAACGCAGCAGGCAGAGATAGCTCATGCAATTGACAGCAGCATAAGTGAAAGTGCTGATGAAAAGATGCTAGAAGCCCCTGAGTGACTGGGCTCCAGGTTATTATATATATTTTTTGTTGGATTACTCATTTGCTCACTGTAATACTGTCGTCTTGGACGTATCTATATGGAAAATGGATTTGGCACATTAGACTAATTTTCATGAAAAATTTGTGAAGTAACACTTCCCATTGGGAAAAGTATTAGCAATATCATGTTTTGCTCCATAGGTCTATGTTGGTGGTCAATTCTCAATGCCATAGCAACACCTGAAGAAAGAAGGCTGGAAGGATTTTCTCAGAGATCTCTAGCATTAATAAATTAAATGAGAAAGGGGGAAAGTGGGTATGAATATATATTTATGTAGGACTAACCGCCAGGTTTTCTTCTCATTAAAACACTGGGTGGGTTCAACTTTTAGTTTTGCAATCCAATGATTTTTTCAGACTTTTAATGACACATCAAATTGGCATCTAGGAAACCCAACTGACAGAAAGTTTAAGGATTTGTTTTACATTGAAATAGCCAACCAGCACTGAGAAAACAAAAGTCAATTAAGAAGTCACTGCTGCTCTTACAAGTTTAAAAGCCCATATTCTCATTCTTAATCATGTCCTGCTCTAGGTAACAAAATCCACTTGTCCGTTTTCACCAGTAAATTGCAGACTGACAAAAGACAGTTTAACTGTGCTATGAATTAGGCAGTTTCAACCCCGAAGTATGAATAGTCTTGAAGACTTGAAACTGGTTTTTAAAATACGAAATCTTTTCAGATTTTTTGACGGAAGTACATTTTTATTAGCATTATTTGGGTAGAGGTTCTGCCAAAATTAATTTAACTGTATATTTTAGAAGATCAACTTTATTCTGATTACTTTTTAAATTCATACTCACCTCCAAAATATTAGTAAAAAATATAGTTTTTAAATTAGAAGGGTACCTAAATGATTAACTTAAAAAAAACTTTCTCACTTTTCAAATGAAATAATCCCAAATTACACAAATAGATTTTGCCCTCCCACTACAAGGGGAGAGAATAGCATTTCAATTTATTCTCGCCGAAATGATTCCTGAGATTTTGTTAGATGACTTCCATTTGAATCTGCCCACTCTCATATCTTTTTATAAAGCTTCAAAGCTATTTTCTCCGGCCTCTGTAAGCGTAACAGTGTGTTTGCCAATGGGTTTCATTGTCAAAGCTGAACACCTATAACCTAAGCACATCTTCCTTTGCACAGAGGGCTTAGGTTTCTCTCTACTCAAACATATCTTATAGTTCCTTTTCCTATCCTCCCCCAGTCTAAGATGTCAGAAGACATGCCACATGCATTCTGGTTTCCAGGTTTGCATCAATGATGAAGGAAGACCCTTCCAGGCGACAAATGACACTTGCACCACCCTGCTTGTCACCATGTAATGGCAGTAAATGCAACGGAAAGTACTCTTATTTGAAGGCCATTTGACAGAGGGAAGAGAAAATACATTTACTCTTTCAAGGCCTGTGTGTTTTCCTGGGAGAAGCCTGCCTATAAAATGTGTCCTTTTATACTTGGATAGCTATCTGGAAAATATCTTTTGGCAGTGCCACCCCTGAGTGATTTCTGCAACTTCAGATGTGAGCCGTGATTTACAGACCTGCCCTGAATCTCCCCTACCTCCAACCCTCCTTCCTTCTAAGGACCCAAAGGCTGATTCCTGCTCCTGGGCATTCCTGCTCCGCGCATTCTTTCCCACAGAAGGAGGAAGAAAATCTGCCTAGTTTGGCAACAAGACTGAGCTATTTTCATCATAGATGTTTCAGGAAGGAGTTGTTGACTAATAAACAGCACACAAATCACACGGAAGAGCTTAAAACCGGGTTTGCTCCCTTAAAGCAGATGCAGATTAATACAGGCCTTGAGTTATTTTAGAGACCGAGCACCGCAAACGTGCCAGCCCTGTCAGCTAGCTGTACCTGGAACCGGGGCCTCACCTCTCCCCACGGAACCAGAGCTTCTGGACGTGACCAGAACTTGAGCACCAGAACCCTTTCAGAAGCAAAGGCCAGGAAGATCCCATGCAGAAGACCCTAATGGTAAATGGCAGAGCTCCAAGCTCCTTCCATTAGAGCTTGCCCCGCCAGCACTCTGTCTACCTGTTCCCCCAAACCCCTTAAAACCCTCTGACTCGCTGCCATTGGGGAATTTGGGTTTTAAGCAACACAGCTTTCCGTTCTCCTTGCTTTGTGCTCTGCAAATAAAGCAGCTCTGTTTTTTCCACTGCAAAACTGAGCGTCCAGGGTTTGGCTCCGCTGTGTTTGTGTTCGGGGGTGGCGGAGGGGACAAAACCTCCTCCTGATCCATTACAATATCTGTGTACCCGTGATTAGGCTGAGGTCATACCAATAGAAAAGACACAGTGTTGTGGATTTCTTTTAGGAGAATCTTTCCCAACGCTCACCGCAATTCAACAAAGGCTACTTTTATCTTCACCAGAGCCATCAGCTCACTCAACACAGTTACTGGCTGGGACAATCGTGAACAGAACTCTTCCTCACCAAATCCAAGCAAGTCTTACTTTTCAGTAGAAAACAAGAAGAAAAACGCAACATAATGCTTATACTCTGCTACATGCTGCTGGGTTTTGTGCTTTTACAAAGTCCCTGCTGTCCCTGGAAGTCATCACCACTTCCAGGCCATTCGAGCACCTGCTATCAGGTACCCCGGTCCGCGCGCGCCTTACCTATGAACAGATTCCACTCGGTGTCCAGGTCAGCCTGGTTGGCCAGACAGCCCTTCATGACATTGAGGCAGTAGCTGTTGCAGGGTCTCACAGTGGGGAGTCCCCGGCAGTACGGGCAGTAGAGCATCTTCATGAGCGCACGGATGCACCCTGGGGTGGGGCTGACCTGCAGATTTTTCCAGAAGAGAAGAAAATTGGAAATAAGAAGAGTGCGAGGGAGAAAAGGACATAACTCACCCCATGCCCTCCTTTATTAAATAAATGAAATGGTTCTGGTAAGCCTCCTGCAGTAGAACGAAGAGTTAAAGGAACCATCAAACCTTAACCCTTTGTGAGACTTGATCCTGAAGCCCATAATTCCTGTTAAATACTTCTGTTTGGCACAGTAATAATCAATTTTCTTGAACTGTCCCTGTCAACATTTTGATATCTATGTCACTGTAATTCGGCCCTAACACCTAGACACTGTTTCACTGCCACAGAACGTGAAATGAGATCATGCACGTGAAAGCAGTTTGCAAGTTAAAAGCCCCATAAAAATGTAGGTATTATTAAGGTTTAATGTGACACCTTTAGAAAGTTTTCCAAGTGGTTATTTGAACCTGTTCCTAAAGGAGATTGCCAGATAGACTTCCTTTGAACATAACTTTTAAAAAAAGGATCAATACCCACTTGTCCGGGCTTTCTGAGATCCAGGCTTGCTGAGAAGCAACGGCACCGCCAAGGCACCAGCCGCGCGCCTCTGCAGCTTCGCTGTTCTAGAACTCTGCGGAATATGGCTCCAATGCCGAATGTGCGGAGTGAATCTGCAGTGATCGGGGGAGCTACTCATCAACTGACAATGAGCGTCAGGAAAGCCGCCTGCTCCTTCCTGTGTTATTCGGCCCCAGCCAATGAGGCCTTTTATAGGCTCATTGAAACTTTTGATTTGACTTCAACAGTATGGCCCACCTCCGACAAAAAGTACTGAGAGCTCTTTTTCATGGTTAGTCACAAACGTTATTGTCCTATTCATGTGGTCGGTTCCATACAATTTTGGTATGTAAGAGGAGCAACTATATGATACCGTTCTGGTGCTCTGGATCTGAGAACGAGGCTAACCTGGGCCCGTTGGAGATCACAATTGTAGCAAATAAATCCAGGCCCACAGCTGACGTTTACATATTGAAACATTCCGATACTTCTACAAAGGGGCGGGGTGGGGGGAGCGATAAAAGGTATTTCCATACAAGAGGAAACTTTCAACAGCTATAGCTAATCTCTGTCACCTTAGCCTTAACCTAGAAACCTCATGTGAAGTTTTTAATATAAGGCTTTGACTTTTGTAACCATTTCTTTACTTTATGCTATATACAGATAAGTCCCTAATACATTATTTCAGAAGAGTTTATGTATTTATTTAGGAGCTAAGTGTCGCTGGTTCGATCTTCCAGTCAGGGCACATCAGAGAAGGAAAACTCTGACTCCAAAAAACCTCCACTGCCTTGCGGCATACCTCTTCAGGGGAAAGGCTAAGGGAGTAAACCCCGACAGAAAATCCGGAGCCGGAGTCCCTAAGGCGGTTTGACGTTGTAGTCAACACCGGCAACTCCTGCGGCGCACCTGAAGCCAAGCTGTATTGACTCCGTCTTTCCCTTGGACCCTTCAGCTGCGAAGAGAGGGGGGGTCTGCTGCTTGGGCAACAGCAGACCCTCCATATCACTCTGCCCAGGCTCTGTAGCTTCAGCTTCACTGGAGAGGACACTCCAGCGTCATCACAAGATGTTGATTCAACACGGGAGGAGACAGATACCGTGTCACTCCCGAGTCGGACTGCACAGCCATTCTCGGCGGTGTAGATAGACTCTTAAGAAGCTACACCATCGTCTCTTGAGACGGACGGCTGCCGACGACGAGAAGTTCTAATTATTGTTTTGTTTGTTTGTTTTACACTTTCCCCCAAATGTTATGAAAATTTTCTAAAATATAACAGTTCCAAGGTTTTAGTGAATACCCACATTCCCACTCCTAGATTCTACATTTGGTATTTTTCTACATATGTTTTTTTTTAACACATCTATCCATCCTTCTATCCAATCCTTAATCCATCTTATTTCTGACTCATTTCATAGTAATATCCTTTTGATTTTCACTTTTTCTCGTAATTTAATATTGTCTTTAACAAAGTAGACTTAACATGATTTACAGTAGAAAGGTAATGCATTATGTACTCTAAATCAAGTCAGTGAAGTAAAATATAATTGACCTTTCTTCGTAAAAATATTTTGAAAATGGTTTAATACCATTAATTCTAAAATTTATATTCCAGTAGTAAAACAAAAAGAAACAGGGAGAATAAAAGTAAGGAGTCTCGTCACTTTTCTTTTGAACACACATGAGTGCAACCATTATCATCTCCAGATGGGCTATTTTGTTGAAAATGCCAAGTTTTGTCCACAATTGAGTTGCATTTAAAAAAAAAAATTTCTTTTGTCTACATTTATTCCAAGCCAGTTACAGAAATAGAGAACATATTCTGTATTCTCCATACAGAATCAGTGTGGAATTTCAAGTCCTTACACATTTTGCTTCTTTGGTGTGGTTTCAGTCCTACAAAGCTTTGTCCATGAGATTTTGTTTTCTGTAGCCTTCCAATTTCTCTCTTGACCCTTAAGTCTTTCTCCAGAGATCTACCCATTGTTATGAGCGTCTAAGTAATTGCTTCCGTTGACTCTGATTTTTTGATTTCCTTGCCATTGGTATTATAGAATGCATTGCTGCTTCTCACTCAGCGTACCAGTGTAAACTTGGAGCAGTTGTCAATATTTGGGATGCACATTTGAGAGATCCCTGGGTCACTGTGAACTCCTTTTCATCATTACAAGCTACACCACTCTGTAAAACATGCACATCTCTATAAATTATTATAATTATGATTTAGGTGCTCAATAAGTACTTTTTGAATTGGACTCTCTATGGAATTTCCCAGTTTCTTGGCCACACTGGTATTGACGGGGGGGGGGGGGGGGAGTAGCTGGTGGTTGTACCCATCTCACATTCAATTATGGTTGCTTTTTAACTTTGTTTTCAAAGGTTGTGTATTGCATTCCTTCCAAAACTTTGCTTTTCTGCTTTTATTTGTTTTTATTGTGTTGGAACCAGTACAATTTTCTCAGTCTGACATTTAAGAAGAGTCTCCAATCAGGGTAGCAACCAACAGAGAAAATTGAACTGCCTTAATAGCCTAAAAGAACAATGTTGTTCCAGTTAAATGTGGCTCACTCAGCACTTCCGGAAATGATATCCTTCCTGGTTGAAGAAAGGGTGTTTGAGGAAGAAAATGGAGAGTGGAGGGTCAAAGTTGAAGCTTTCATGTTCGTAGATAGACCTTATCTTTTGAATTGACACAACTACATGCTTGAATTAAAACTTTAAAAATCATCACTTCAAACTGGAGATTTTTAGAAATAAGTCTCTGAAAAGAAGGTTATTTAAATGCCAATTTCATGAAAGGATATTTCTCTTTTTAAAAGTTCATAGTGTTTTAAAATTGTGTTATAAAATACTTACTTGACAAAACTCTTTTTTTTTTTTTTTTGAAATCAATATAGACTCACAAGAAGCTGCAAAAATAGGTGAGTCCTGGATGACCTTGCCTCATCTGCCCTCACCACAACGCCTCACAGAGCAATGACAGTATCACAAAGAGGAACTTGACGTTGCTACATTGCTGCTAACTAGTATAGACCTTATTCTGTTTTCCTTTTTTCCCCTTACATTCCTTTGTGAGCATGTGTGTGTACTTGTGTGTGTGTATACTTCTGTGCAATTTTATCTCACGTACGGACTTTTGTAATTCCACCACAATCAACATACTGAATCTTTCTGTCATCGGAAAAAGACTCTCTCATGCTGCCTACACCCCGCCCCTGTCCTGTCACCTGGCAGTCTATTGCCACTGATCTTTTTGTCAACTCGATCATTTTTTCATTTCGAGAATGTTATTTAAGTGGGATCATGTAGTATGTAACCTTTTTAGCTCCACTTTTGGAAAACTGAGCATTAAACCCTTGTCAATGTTCATCCAAGTTGTTGCATGGATTAATAGTTCATTCCTTTCATTGTTGAGTAGTATTCCATGGTTTGGATGGACCAGGATTTGTCTGACTATCCATTCTTTGCTGTTAGGAATAGTACTTTGCTATTAAGACTAAAACGATGAGCTTTCAAGCACAGGTTCTCGCATAAACAGAAGTCTTCATTTCCCTGGCATAAATGCTCAGCAGTGCATTTAATGAGTGAGGTGATTAGCACATGTCTAGTTTTATAAGAAACTGCAAAACTACTTTCAAGATTGGTTGTTAACAATCTACATTTCCACCAGCAGTATGCGAGAGACCCAGTTTTCCCCACATCACTGCCAGGATTTGGTCTTATCGCTGTATTTTGTTTTAGTTATTTCAATAGGTGTGTTACCTACTTTTAAATTTATGGTGAGTTTGTTCGGAGTGATCTCCATACCTGTCTTCTAGCCTTAATGAATCCTAACAAATATCAGATCCATAGCATTAACCAGCTGACCTCTGGAAAATACATAATACTAAAAAAAATAAATAAACAATTCTTAGAGAGTAGATGAATCTGTATATTTGGCAATACCAAAATAAAAGAGTTCTAAAAACTCACATTTAAAATTTAGAATAGACTACTTCTCAAACACATATCAACACAAATTTGTACATTTCGTGGACTATTAACTTTTTTTTCTATTGAAGACTATTGTGTTCATTTAGCAACAATAAAGAATACAATCCATTTTTAGAAACAAACTGTTGAATTTTTTAAAAAAGTTGATGATATGGAAGAAGGTGAATAGATTAGCTAAAGAACATATATGCATGACTCACGGACATGACAATGTCATGGCTGTGGTGATGGTCTGAGGCCAGGGGGTAGGGGTTGAGTGGAGGTGGGCAAGGGAGGGACAACTGTGATAGTGTAAACAATAAAAATTAAAGAAAAAAATGTAGCTATAGTTTTCTGGATATTCAAAGTATATTGGGCAATAAACTTAAAAAAAGGGGCAAATTGAGATGTTTATAAAAGTAGTACTAGCTTAGTATAAAAATTTTGAGTAAAGACAATAGTAAGTTGTGATTGATAATCTTTTTGTACTTGTTTGCGCTCACACATAACTGTTACATTTTGTTCTTCACTAGTAGTAATTCCTTGCCAAAATTGATAATAGTCAATGATTCCTACTCCAGTATCTTACTTTGGAAGGATAAACACAAGTTTGTGAATCAATCAAGTAAAATTTCAATACAAAATCCTTCCATCTTGGATTTAGTTCTTCTCTTAACTTCTTTTGATGTTGTTTGTATATAATAAATGACTTATAAATTATTACTTTTATAGTCAATATTATATATGACTAATTTTGAGAAATACTAATACAATGTGAGAAATAATACTATAATTTATAACTAAGGTTCCTTATAAAATAATTGAAAAATAAATAAAATAATGTAATCATTGAACTCATAGCTTGTAACCTGGTGAGTCTTTTGTTGTTATTTGTGTTTCTTTTCAAAAGGCTAATGCAAGAGATATTGAAACATAGCAAGGAATACAGAAAGAGCCCTTAATGAAGCTGTATTGGGAGACAGCACTAAGACTTACCTACCTGGCTAGCCATGTGGGTCAGGATGTTAGAGCAAATACTTCTTATATTTTCTAAATATTATTTGAGACAGAGCCCACCGTTAACTACATAATAGAAATTCATTGCAGGTCTTTAATATACTGAAGCTTTCTATATGTGAGCCACCATTCATGCATTGGTGCTCACACTAGGAATTCCTGATAGCAGTCAATGTAAAATAAGACTGCCTCTTAAAATGCTTTTTAAAAGCAAGAGAACATGTAAAAGTTATAAAATTATATTTATATGCAATGAAAATATACCCACCAAGTGCTTGGTTTATGGAAATAATAAAGTCAAATTGATAAAGTAAAAATAACTGTTTTCTACTCCCAAAAGAAAAATTAGTCAAATGGAAGTGAATTCTTTAACGAATATAAATTCAAAATGTGTTCTTTGGAGCAAGGGTTGATGTCATTCTACATAGTTTCTACTCTATAGTCATATTAAATGACAAGATGTTTCGACTCATCCTCTCAATATATCACCAGACTCTGAAGGATCTTTTAAATCCCTCGAGGGTGACTGAATTACATTCGGAGTTGTTTTCCTGTTACGTAATTGGAATGATAATTCTTGGATACTTGGTACCGTATATGCAGGCTTTGCAGTCAGTTTGTGAGAACCTAAATTTGCTTCTTTCCTGCTCATTTATGTAGCTCTCAGTTATGCAACAGTTATGGGGGTGAATAGATAGGCCTTGGACCAGTGTTGGATAGGTTGGAACACATTAATTTCCAGATCATTTCAGAAAAGACATCATTTGTCTTAGGTAAGTGCAGTATAAAGAAAACCCCTATGGGTCATGGATTTCCAGACTGGGAAGTAGGCATTGACAGAAGTGGCATCTGAAGGGAGCCAGGTAGCAGGTGTCTATAGGAAAGTATGGAAGGTGAGTGACAGCAGAGGTGAGGGTAGGAAACTCCAAGAAGCAGTCAGTCATCCACTGGAGCCACCAAAAGCTAGTAAACAAATTACACCATCAACTTCTTCAGAACTCAAATTGCATTAAACAAACAAACAAACAAAAGAAACAGCAACCAGGAGAATGCTTATTAAAGAAAAATAGTGCTAAATTTCAGTTTTGAAAAAAACATTGCTATATCAAGTCTCCAGAACTTTTAAAAGATTGCCATCATACTAAGTATGTTCTCTGAACTACACTGAAATGACACCTAGCAATTAATATCAGAAGGAAAACTAGAAAATTCACAAATATGTGGGGATTAAACCACAGCCTCTGTATCATCAATAGGTTGAAAAAATAATCACTAGGGAAATTAGAAAATACATAGATGAATGAAAATGCAAATACAACATACAAAAACTGACAGGCAGAGATGCCTATATTCAAAGAGAATATCTCAAATCAATTACTTAGTGAAGGAACTAGAGAACTCTAAAATCAGTTAGCAGAAAGAAGGAAATAAACAACATTAAGTGGAGACAACCAAAATGGTAATGAAAAATATGCAATAAAATAAAAAGTGTGTGTGTGTGTGTGTATATATATATATATATGTATGTATATATATATATATATATATATATATATATATATATATATCAACAGTTTGGTTTTATTTGTTCTTCTTTTTCTAGTTTCTTAGGTTATATAGTGAGGTTATTGATTTGAGATTCTTTCTCCTCCCAGAAGCTGGCAGATGCTGGGAGAGGAGCAGGGGACCGTCTCTCTCCCTCTGAGCTTTCAGAAGGAATTGATTCTGTTGAAACCTTGATCTCAGACTTTTGCCTCCTGAGCTGTTGCACAATAAATTCGCTTTTAAAAAAATCACTCATTTGTGGTCATATGTCATTTTAACCTTAGGAAACTAATACATACATCAACAAATATAATAATCTTGATGAAATGGATTAATTCTTAGAAACGTTCTACCAAGATTGACTCATGACAAAATAGAAAATGTGATTAGATCTATAACAAGTAAAGAGATCAGATTGGTAATCAAATGTTTCCCAGAAAAGCTCAGATGGCTTCACTAGCGGAGTCCACCCAACATTTAATTAATGAACAAAAGCTCCTTCTAAACTCTTCCAAAAAGTAGAAGATGAAGAAATATTCCCTAACTCATTCTAAGAGACCAGCATTACCAGAGACCAGAGCCAGATAAAGACACGATTAGGGAGGAAAACTAAGACCAATACCTCTTACAGACATAGAGGACAAAAGTCTTTAACAACATACTAGCAAATGGAATCCAACAGCTTATTAAACATTATACACAGTGACCAAGTGGGATTTACCCCCAAAATGCAGAGATTCAACATAAGAAAACCAATCTATATAATATACTGTATTCATAGAACAAAGAAACAAAAGCCACATGATTGTTTCAATTGATGCAGGAAAAGCTTTTGACAAAATTCCAAAACTTTCATGATAAATATATACAGAAAACTAGGGGTAGAAGGGAACTTCCTAAATATGATAAAGAACATTTGTGAAAAACCTGTAGCTGATATTATACTCAGTGGTGAAAGACTAAAACTTTCCCTTAAGATCAGGAGCAAGACAAGGAGACTTTTTTTTAATGAGTGCTGTTCAAAATTATACTGAAAATTTTACCTAGAGTCATTAGGCTAAAATAAATAAATAAACAAATAAATAAAAGGTATCCAAATTTGCATAGAGAATTAAAACGATCTTTATTCACAGATAACATGATCCTATATATAGGAAATCCCAAAACACTCTCTCTCTCTCTCTCTCTCTCTCTCTCTCACACACACACACACAAAATCACTAGAGCTATTAAATGAATTCAATAAAGTTACAGGATATAAGATCAACACACAAAAAAACCCACTAAATCTCTACACACTATCAATGTACAGACTGAAAAGGAAATTAAGAAAACAATTCCATTTATAATGGCATGCAAACCAATGGAATACCTAGGAATAAAGTTAACCAAGGAGGTGATAGAAATTTACGCTGAAAGCTATAAAACATTGGTGAAACAAATGAAAGAAGACCTACATAAGTGGAAAAACATGCTGTGCCTGTGTAGTGGAAGACAATACTGTTGAGATAGCTATTACTCTGAGTAATTTACAAGTTTATTGCAAACCTTATTAAAATCCCAATAGTTTTTCCTTGTGAAGTGGGAAAGCCTATTCTCAAATTCATATGGAATTGCAAGGGGCCAAAATAGTCAAAATGATGTTGAAAAAAAGAACATATTTGGAGCACTCACACTTTCTGATTTCAAAACTTACTATAACTTAGCACAAAGCAAAAGTAGTCAAAACACTGCTACTATCCAGCAATTCTACTTCTTGGTATTTACTGAAAAAAAAGTTGAAAGCTAGCTCTGGAAGACATATTTTCACTGCCTTGTTCATTGCAGTCAGTCACAATAACCAAGAGGTGAAAACAACCTACGTGTCCATTAACTGACGAACAGCTAAAGAAAATATGGTATATACATACAATGGAGTATTATTTAGCCTTAAAAAATATCCCGCAATATTTGACAACATAGATATACCCTGAAGATATTTTATTAAGTGATATAAGCCAGTCACAGAGAGATAAATACTGTATGATTCCTGTTCTATGAGGCATCTGAAGTAGTCAAACTCATAGCAGAAGAAAGTAGAGCGCTGATCACCAGGGATTGAGTGAGAGGGAGAAATGAGGAGATGCTGTTCCATGCATATTTTAGTCATGCATGTTAAAAAAGTTCTAGGGTCTTCCTGTACAACAACATGTGTCTATTACAAGCACTTAAAAATTTAAGAGGGTAGGTCTCATGGTTTTTACAATAATAATAATAAAATAATGTTATACTTGCATAATGATAGACATACAAATTATTGAAATAGAACTGAAAGATCAGAAATAAACACATACATTTCTGGCCAAATGATTTTCTCAAGAGTGTACATAACAATGGGGAAAGAATAAATATGAAGTTGGATCATACTTTGTACCATACACAAAAGTTACTCAAGGTAGGTCAATGACCTAAATATGGAGCAAAAGCTATAAAACTCTTGGAGGAAAACATGGGTAAGTTTTGACAATCTTGAACTTAGCAACAGATTCTTAAATATGATACCAAAAGAAAAAAGATAAATTGGACTTCATCAAAATTAAAACTTTTGTTCACCAAAGAACATTATTAAGAAAGTGAAAAGACAACCTACAAATGGAAGAAAATATTTGAAAATCATATATCTGATAAGAGAACATACACGAAGTATATACAAAACTCCTACAACTCAACAACAAAAACAACACAATTAAAAAAATGGCAAAGGACTTGAATAAACATCTCTCCAAAGAAGATACACAAATGGCTTACAAGCTCATGAAAAGATGCTCAGCACCGTAAGTTGCTAGAGAATGCAAACCAAAATGAGGTATCACCCACACCCCTAAGATAGCTCTAATAAGAAAGACAATAGCAAGTGTCGCTGTGGATGTGGAGAAATTGAAACCATTATTTACTGCTATTGGGAACATATAAAGGTAGTCACGTTGGGAACATGAAACTACTACTGTATGACCCAAGAATTCTACTCCTACTTATATACTCAAGAGACTAAAAAACATTTCAGAACTAAAGACACAGTTCTTAATTACTAACCAGAGGTTATATTTAGCCATATAGTTACATTAAAATAGTTACATAGTATTAACCTTGTATTACATGATACCAACATTAGTTTGATGTGTGTTACCTGAATCATATTATAACATTTTCTCTTGAGAAATCACCTATTATTATTTCAACTGTTGCTTAATGGTGGCTTGGTGAAGATGAAGCTTTCCATGCATGCAAACAGAAAACCTTTGCGCCTTTGGATGTGGATTGAATATTTGAATATATTTATGTTGACTAACATGTGTATGTGCTAGAACTATCTTCTCTCCGTCTTGTACCATTGAAAGAGAACATGAACAGGACAGGAAACAATTATGAATTACAAATCAGAGCCTGAAGGAAGAAAACATTTCCTCTATGAATGACAAATGTTTATAGCACCACTGTGACAAAAATTCAGCCTATTTTTAAAAAATGCATATTCTTATTTAGAAAACTGCCCACAGAAATATGAGGCTTATGAAGCACTTGAATGCCAAAAAAGTGATGAGAAAAAGAACAGACATAATTTACATACCTAAGAACTAAACCATAACTGCAGGATTTCCAAAGTCAAGTTTAAGCAACATCAGTGCTGTGAAACACTTAAAAACAAAACCAGGACATAGAAAGTGAGGTGACATAGATCTATGTCAGTTCTTGCCGTTTCCCTTATATCTTGTCAGATTATGTCACAAATTCAATGTTCCCTACATCTATAGTCTCTATATTTAATTTCACTCTTTCAAATATAGATAAAACTGTCATAGAAATTAGTGAATGTATGTTATAACTCACTTGATAGACTGGAGTAGTTCCAAATAGCATTTAAATCACACACACACACAATGAATAGTTTTCATCATTAGAATGAAACATCTCTTCCTACTAAAAATATATTTCACAGGGCTTTCTAATGTGTTTACCTAATAGAACACAACACCATATTAATTTTACCTGCTGTATCACTATGAGGTTTTGTGATAATGACTTCTCTGGGCAGTCTGCTTGACATTCTGAACTTCACCCAAATGTAAATTTTCAAAATGTGAATGCCGAATGCAAAGTAAGGTCCCTAAGTGTCTCATCAGGGAATAGTTGTCTTCTTCAGTTAGAAATTATAGCTTCAATATTACTTACTTCATTTAGAAGAAATCTTTTAATGGTGAGTTTAAAGATGAGTCATTGATGTGATGATCCACTTTGGTAAAAGCTATGAATTTCTAGCCTCTGTACACTGGTACTAACATATTTTTAATGTATCTGCTTTGGAGGACACACAATCTGCTTTGAAAGTAAGGGGATGTGACATTATCAAGAATGTAAAATCCAATCAATCATTCTGTCTGGAACTTGTATAACTTTAAATGCCTAGTATAAGGAGCTGGCATATGGTGGGAGATGAATAATATTAAAATAAATAAACATCATATTGTGGTGTTTTGTAAATTTTTGATGCAGAACACATGGGTATGGAATTTGGGTTAATTTTATCTACCATCTATCAATCTGTTGCTATCTGTCAACAGTTCTCCATGAATACCAATATGCCTTCCTGTCATTCTAATTAGAATTAGTCATTCCAATTCCTAATGAGCCCTGCACGAGAATCCCCTGCCTCTAGGCATCAATGTGTTTCCATGGGAAATTCCCATTTTTCACTTCATCCTGCAAAATACCAGCAGGAACCTATTCTGAAAAAGTCCTACGTTCAGAGAAAGAGAACAATGCAACATCAGTTTAAGGAAGATTGATAACACAACACAATTTGACCACACTCTGATCAGCTGGCTGAGAAGTGCTCCGTGGGCTGTCATCAGCAGAGATGAAAACATTACTTGGGCATTTCTATGGACGTGGGGAAGTCTGACTGGAGATTTCCTCTAAGACAGGCTAGCGGTGGCTCTATCCTTGAGCTAAAGAAGCAATAAGGGAACAAAAACCTATGGTGGGGGCTTTTGAGAGTGGAAAAAATAAAGCACTGCAGTAAGAAAAAAGTCCCCCCCTTCTTTTTCCTATATAAATGGAATGGAAGGCTATCTATCAATGAATTCATTCTTAAGTCCGTTTAATAAACATCTAACAAGCATCACCATGTGTTAGCACTGCTTGAAAGGCTGTCATGAAAATGAATGGTGGATTTCAAAGTTACTGAGGAACAAGATTCACAGATGAGAAAGGATAGGTGAGACTTTCCTGGGGTTCAAATGAGTGTCCAAGAAACAGAGTGAGTGCAGACCCCGATTCCACCTCAAGCAGACCAGCAGGAAGCTCACCATAAGAAACTCTCAGAGAACAGGAGAAGCACTAAGAGGAGAAAAGAAGAAGCACAGAGTGAAGTATTAGGAAAATGGGAAGTTCAGCAACTTTGGACTATTTACCAATTTAATGTTGCTGTTATTTTTATCTTAAATAAGCATTTTCTAAGGACAACTTGATAAGAGACTAGGATGGCTTCCAGTATGATGATATTTCCAAGAGTTCTGGGAATGGGTGAGAGAGATGAGAACATATCAACCAAAGCGAAATTCCACGAAATGGTTCATGGGAGTATTTATTTAACAGTGATACAAAAATACTATTTCTAATTTTTGGTGTCAAGGCAGTTTAAAAGATTGTTCCCCAAATAATGCAAGGACACTTGAATAGTTTTTGCATCTCAAAAGTTTCTTCTTGAAGGGTGAAATGAGTGTGTATATTATAGCATAATTACTACAGAAATATGCAACAGTACTTTCCAGGGACAACTTCAAAAGAGGGATGACATGTGAGGAGACGTAACTTAAGTTTTCCAGTCACCTCCTTCAATGTTTCTACATTTTCCCCCCAAAGAAGCCTTGCCAGTTCCACGGCCCTGAGCCCCCTGTCCTTCCTGACAGCTTTTAGTAAAAAAGGAAGGTATTCTGAAAATGTTAAATAGTATTCCACTGCAACACGTCATGACAGTTTAGCAAAAAATTTAATTCCGTGTGATTGGTTCCTATATCGATGATTTTAGGAGCATTTGTGGGTGGTTAAGATAGGGTGCTTTTATTCAGTTCTATTGTATCCACTGAGTGGTTATTAGGGGTATTTGCTCCATAATACTATTTTCTAATAACAAAAATTCTACTAGACTCATGTTATTTCAATTCATGGTGTAAATTTGAGAAATGTTATTCACTGTTAATTCCTATTGATCTCACTCATGTGTGGAATCTAATGAACAGACTGAACTAACAAGAAAAACAGAAACAGACTCAGAGAGAGCAGGCTGGTAGTTTTTTGGGGGATGAGGAGTTGGGGGTGGAGGGTTTAAGCAAAAAGGAAAAAAAGAGAGAAATAATTCATAGATGCAGACAGCAGTGTGGTGAGGCCAGGGCTGAGGGTTTGGTGGAGGTGGAAGAGGTACAGGGAATAAAAATGGTGATGGGAAATTAAACAAACAAATAAATAAATAAATCTTTATAAAACCACTGATCAAGTTTTAGGTGAAAGCTGAAATGAAAATATTAAGTACAATTTTACTGAGCTCTGAGGATATTTTCCACATTGCCTTAGGTCCTGTAAGACAACACAATTTATAATTTATGAATGTTCCCAAGAAGATGTTTCTGCTTGAATACTAATATTACATAGTTTATGTGTTATTGTAAATATAAAGATCTGACAAAAATTGATTTGTTTTTGCTTATTACCATGGAAGCGCTAACACGTAAAGAAAGCTCAGCTGAGAGGAGGTTGGTGAGAGAGAGAGAGAGAGAGAGAGAGAGAGAGAGAGAGAGAGAGAGAGAGAGAGAGAGAGAGAGAGAGAGAGAGAGAGAAGGGCAAATGCCATCAACTCCTATGGTTTAGAACATACCAATTCATTAACAATTCATTGAGTATCCACTGCTTGGAACCAACCTGGCCAGCGGTCAGGTACCTTTTCTTTTTATAAGTGAAAAGAGCAGAGTGGTAAAGAATAAAATAAGGGTCCTTCAAGAAAGTTACATTACAGTGGTAAGGAATGACTTTCCTGAGGAGACATTGGAGTTAGAGCTATGGTTAAGAATGAGTCACTGTACCCAATATAAAGAAAGTCATCCCACTGTGCATATGCTGGCATACTTCCTTCCAATCATTTGCTGTGTGCACATGCGTGTGCACACATGTGTGTGTCAGTTACAGTGTTGAGCATCTTTTCATAGTCCGCTTTTTTCTCTCCACTCAGAGTATCAAGAGCAACTTCTCATATTTTCATAAATCGTTTTAGTGGTATTTTCTCATAGAGCTCTCCTTATTTTACCAAACCATTTTGCACATCTCTTTTCATTGTTCCATTGTTATGAGTAACACTTCGGAGAATATCTTAGTTTGTAAATATGTGTATCTTAGATTACTCTCTGGGACAGATTCCTAGAACTGAAATTACTGGATAAAAAATAGAAACATACAGTATCTGTTACATTTTGCATTTGTGTAGGTAATTTTCTTATGTATTATTACTGAAGTTGTTATAGTTTCTAATTTTTTAATTAAAAAGTTTTAACATAAAAAACAAATTATCACCCTAACCATATTGGTCCATTGGTAATTAAACTTGTTGCGTGTTATAAATTATGCCTTTTAGGACAGTGTCTTAAGCTTCTGTAACTTGAAAGAATTTGGCTTCTAGAGGCACCGTATTTTGTGAATAGAGAAAAGCTTAAATACAAGTAAAAACTGGATTTTACCTTATCTTCTGGTCAGCATTTTTATTACCTTTGTTCCTCTGATATTAACCTTTACATAAAGTAGAGAAATCTTAAATGTACTTAATGCACTTAGGAAGAACAATAGATTTTTTTCAAGTCATTGAAGGAAGTTTTAGGGTTTCCTTTCTAAATTTTCATTGAAATTCACTTGTAAACTTTTTCTCCCAGATTTCATCAGGATGGTCATGTGTTTGACTAACAGAAAACATATTTTCTCTTGTAATATGCATAGATTGTTTGATGTTCAATTTTTGTTTGTTTTTGCAGGCTTTGAAGATTTTTTAAATGGTTCAAATGCTGTCTATTTACTGTGCTAACAGGAAAAAGAAATGAGGGGAGTATAATCTATAGAGCCTGATTGATTCAGAAAATTTCTATCCAAATATGTAATGACTGTAACAGCAATGCCAACTGAACTCCCATGCTTTTGATCATTCATAGGTGGCAACGAGTGAACATTAGCTGTCAGTATCATGCAGACCTAGACCAGAAAAAAACGATACTCTCTTCTCCATCACTCTTCATGATGCTCAGGACACCCTCCCCGAGTCCCGTGTCTATTGTCCACCCACAGATGATCCACCTCAGGCCACCATCCAGTTTCTAGATAGAAAGATACAGTTCCTGCTCTCCTATCCACTAGGCCCGAAATAGGATACAGGAGGCCCTTCTGAGAGATACCTGAGCAGAGATAGTTTTCAGAGACTTCATTTACACATCTTCAACTTCTATGTAATTCTTTCCTAAGGCAGGTTTGCCAAGACTAAACCTACCGTCAAGACCATTTCTTTCATGTCTACTTCTGACAAGTCACACAAAAAAGACATTCTTCACATCCATCCTTAAATATAACATGATGCTCGGTGCCACAAGGTAAGTACCCGAAGACCAGAAATTAGGGTGGGAGGCCAGGGACAATTCAGAATATTTTCCATGTAGAGAAAGCAGATAACAGATCCTTGACAACACAGAGAGTTTCTAATTTTTTGCTTTCAACAACATTGACAGAGGACCTAATCAAACAGTCAGCTGCTAGATTATTAAAAATAAGTTTTGAGGATAGCTACTATGTTATTTTTGGCCTACAGCTTGGAAAAAGTTCAAAGAGTTGAATGACTGCGCTCCAACAACATTCCTTTTATTCCTAGCTAACCATTTATCTGAACAATGTTTCTCAAGGCGTACTCCATAAGAATGCAAAGGAGTGGAACTGATGCAGAATTATTCTCTATAGAAGAATAATTCATCCAGCGGGTCCTGAACCATTTGGGATGGGGGGGAGAAACACCACCAATTCATTAAGAGAAGCATTTGCAACAAAAACTTACTTTTAAAGTTTAATAATCAAAGAATGTAAGGTATTTGTGGGGCTTTGATCAATTTAGTGCCAATAATAATTGTAATGCTAACTCAATCTAGAAGAAAACATTAACATTTGAAGCCTTATAGTCATGGAAATTTTATAAAAATTAATTTTACTTTACATACATACATTTGTCTTTGAAATGATAGGGTTGTTATTAAACTTTTAAGACACGAATTTATATTATATTTGCATAAATTTTGCGGGGGGGGCATTAGAATGAAAACACAAGTTCAGGAGAAAAACACCTATAAAGAAAAACTTGTTTGTGCCATTTTAAATAGATAATAATTGATCACATATTGCAGAGATATTTAAGTTTTTATTTCAGTAAACATGTTTAAAAGAGTAACGCAATGTTACGCGTCAGCTGTCAATATTTACAATATGGTAGAAATGTCATCCTTTGCAACTATTTAAGCTTATGTAAACATTTTAGATAACTTAAAAAGTTTCGTGAGCATATATCCATTTTCAAAATTATTGTAGAGAGGAAACAAGCAAACCACGTGAAGGCAGTTAGACTGTCCCACTACCTCTAATTCTGCTCTTGATCATTTCTTAAAGGCACAGATTGTCACCATTTTGTGTGTGAGCATAAGGTTCAAAGTCACTGAGTGGTTTTGTGTGTCTGTGTGTGTGTGTGTGTGTGTGTGTGTGTGTGTGTGTGTAAGATGTAAAAATATGCAGCTTTAGAAAGAGCATTTTTGTTACAAAGTGGAGAGTAGAATGGAGAAGCAAGAAATTGGATAATGTCGTAATTTACTCGATGGCAGAAGAATTTTGGAATGTATGTGAACCCAGAAAAACAAAAATAAGTGTTTTATTGGAGGGACGGTATTATCAATAAAACATTTTTCTTCTTTTTTTTTTAAAGTTACTTCAATTCTATATTGTTTGATTTTTTTCTTTAAAAAATGTAAGTTAGATGCACATGAAAAGAAATGTCCCTTTACAACTTAAAAAAAAAAAAAAAAAACTTATCCATAAGATTTTGACTGGGCCTCATGATGAAAAGAGAATTGGTACTCATTCCTTAGAAGCTAGAAGTCCAGTTTCTCAAACAAAGAACTTAAACAGGCTCATAACATTTTACTGAGCAAAAGAAATTATTTCATTAAAAAAAAAAACTCTTAGAATCCTTGAAGAGAGTAAGTTCACAAAGATCAACCATCATATAGTGTCCATTTAAAGGGAACAGGAACAGAGGAGAGGTCAGTGAGACTCAAAGGACTCAGGGCAGTGACTATAATAATTCTCTCTGTATTATCCCCCAAATCCTCTCTGTGTTCAGCAGCAGCAACAGACGGACAGCATACAAGGACACTAAGCAAGTAATAGCTATAAATATCCATGTTTTTATTGTCTGTCTCCCCCATGGAATACAAGCTCTCGGAGGGCAGGGATTGCCCCCTTGTGCTCACTGTTCACTGCTGTATCTCTAGGACTTTGAAATAGTGCCTAACCCAAGCGAGAAAGGAGCACTGGATGTGGGAGTGTTTGGATGAGTGAGGGACTGAATGAAGGAACGATTACAGGGCCTCGTTTCAATGTATGGAAAACCGCAGGAGGAAATTCAAGATGCGGCACCTACTCTTGTCAAGTGTTTTCAGGGCTTTGAAAGAAGGTGATTGGACCCAGGACTTAAGAGTCCATTTTGGAGATTTTAATTTCATATTTGGAGACCATGCCTTTAAAAATTGATTTTATTTAGAGAAATAGCATAGTGACTATAGAGGGAATTAGAGTTTGAGAAAGATGTTTTGTATATTGATTTTTTTTTTGAAAATGAAAGACATGAGAATGAAAATTTCTCATGCCAACATGAATATAAATAAGTTCAATTGCTGACAAATAATAAAAGTTCTTTACAATTTTCAAAAACTTCCAAATATATGATCTCATGTGAAACCTGAAATTGTCCTTTGAGGTCCCCATTTTATCTCTGAAAATGGAAGTGACGAAGGCCAAATATCTTGTCCAAAGTCATGCAACTAGTAAACAGTGCAGACTACAATATAGCCCAGAGTTTCGACTTACTTTGATGTCAACACCATTAGAATACACTCAGAGAAACATACAGCTTTTTTTTCTTTTAAATAGTATGTAAGTGACATGGGTTAATTTAATGGGAACTCTGGTTTAATGTGACTGTTTTGTTCATGTAAAATGTTAAAACGCTGAAATTCAGTGTTATCTTTCATGTTCATTTACTGTAGCTATTAACTAGAGGCAATAAGCAAGTGGGTGGTTAATATCCTTTCTGCCCTTAGGAAAGGAAAAATTTCAATATCATTTGCATTTCTAAATCAAAGTACTCAGTACAATAAGTTTTTTTTTTTTAAAGCAGAGAGTACTGAAGATTATTAAAAGAGTAGACACTTATCAGAAATAAATCATTCCCTCAGAAAATGTTTATTTTAAGAGGATAGGTACTTCCCCGGAGAAAACGACATCAGAAGAGACAGATGCAGATAAGATGAACAGAAAGGGATAGGAGCAAAATAATCCACCAGCTGAGCCTTCTAAGGGTTATTTTTGTAACTGCGTACTTTGACTGCCACTGGAGAATTCATACTTGATGCAAAAGTACAGAATCCAGGGGATCCCAGGTGAGGAAACTGAGTCCTGGGAACTAACATGACTTGTTCAGGTCCTGTGACCGATGAGTTAGTTGCGTGACTAGACAAACAGCCCATGTCTCCTAATGTCTTTACCCTACATATAATGTTACCACGTCTGCCTTGCCAACCTCGCAAAGACTTAGTTAATAGGGACTCTATATTGTACCTTTTAAAGTAGGGAGAGGCTTAAGGACTAAAACAATAATGAGATTGGACAACGAGCCAGGAAGACAATAGGAATATGGATTTCCAAGAGTCTGCTACTTCACGCAGGTCCTCACAGAACTCCCACACGTGTTATCGTAAAAGCCTAAAATAAAATGGCCTTCATAAACTATGACACCAATGTTGACATATGAAAATGCCATCCAACTGGGAAATAATTTTATAATTTCTTTAAACGAGGTGAAGGATATACTGTGAACCAAGAGCAATCAATACAAATGAATTTTATCTTCTTGAAATTCCAGTCATTTCCCATACCTCCTTAAATCCTGATTCAGTTTTACCTTCTAACTGGGCACAAGGAGTTATTAGTTCATGGATTTCTAACCTCTACTCAGATTTTGAGGGCTACAGGTCACTGTGCATTGTATCAGTCCTTAAACTTGACTTTGATCTTTCTGGTTATTGCATTTAACATTTTGACACAGTCAGAAGTAAAACTATGCATAAAAATTTTCATTTAAAACTTGACTTCAGGTTTTCTTTATTGATACATCCAGTAAGAGGAAGTCCACTAAATAGTTCTGGAAACAAAAGCATTCAAAAATCAGCCATTTGATCATCCTAAGGCTCAGGTCATTAAAATATCTACGTGCTCCAATATGTTCCAAGAGCTGTTTGCCAATTTCCCAAGCATGGAGGAGCTGGAGTGGGGCGGTGCCCGGCGGGGCTGTCCCACTGCAAGCTGCCCTTGTCAACATATCATCCAGGAAGTCAGTCCCAGACGCTGTTTGTTTACTATCTCATTTGATGAATTATCCTTTTAATTATCTGTCATGAATTGAGATGCAAATAAGGGAAAAAAGTGCAAACTTTTTTTTTTTTGCCTTCTCTATAGTTACACATATTAAATTTATCTGTGCTATAAATAAAATTTTCCTTTCCAGAGCAGTATTCAGTCTGTGGACAGGGGCCCAATCTAGCAGCAAAATGACATGGAGGAAAATTGAGATTCCTCTGTGGAAATGCTGGATTTATTAATGCAATTTTGTCGATGAAATGCTACGTTGTGTGGAAGAAAGTGATCCCAGGCACCGCTTTATTTATTCTAGTTAACAAAGCAGTCCATTAATCAGTCTGTATCCTTGATTGTGTACTATTAGTAGTAAGATGCATTCTCTAAATAACAGCTACCAAGGGAAATCTTGTGGCTTCTCAGAAGAGGGCAGAGCTCAGACACGGAAATTTAACATTCTTTCCAGCCTCAAAAGGGAGGCTGCCGGAGAAAGGCATGCACTGATTCTGCTGAAGTCTCTGGTTCTGGAGTTGCCAGAAGGGATAATTATGATTGCCAGCATGTCTGTGATCTTTAGAACTGACTTAACTTTTACTCCGTGTTTTGCATATGCAAGCAAAGTGAAGCGAACATCTTGCCTTCCTTCTTTCATAATATAATTAGCCTTTTCTTGAGGGTCAAGAAAGTTTCAATTCAACAGTAGACTGTACGATGGGAGATTGACCATCTACCCAGCCAAGATAAAATCATTCTGGTTTGTTGACTAAATTTAAAACATCTTATTTTCACTTGTGTATCTTTTAAGGAACTGAAATGATATTTTTATCCTGTTGCTTCTCCCAATCAAAGAGACCCAGTCCATGCCTTTCAATGCCTCCTTCTAATGATTTAATTAAAGCGACAAAGCGACGCTCCTCTTTGTGAGTGGGCACTTCTTCCTCTTTTCTGTCTGAGCTCTACTGATGAAATTGTCATGGTCCACTCGCGTCAGTCTCTCACAGGGCAGAGTTACGATGTTCTACCTTCTTCAAGTTCTTAAACTTATAATTAGACTAAGTGTTGCTCAATTTTCACACAAACAGTTCAGCATCTAAGTTTCTGCTTAAATACGCTTTTGACACACTACCTTCTTGGCGGGCTCCAATTACACGTTATTGACTGGGGCTGCCAACATTGGAGAAAGCACACACCACCTTCTTAGCTGTGACTCTGGTATTGACCGTGATTGCCAGCCCGGGAAAAGGAGTGTGTGCTTTAGTCTTCAGACTATTTTTGTTCACAGCTGGATGTGCATTATTCACTTTTGTCAATTTTTGCCTCTCTCAAGATGACTGTGGGACTGTTGATTTCTTTAACTGTCTGAATCTGAAATAATAGCAGTTCCCTACCAAATGTCCCTCGAAAATGATTTTTCATTAGTGGTTTGCAAAGCCATTTAGGAAAATTTAAAGCGCCTTAAAGCTGGCCTTTTCCCTCTTTCGGGCCTCAGAAGGATTTCAGTTTCAGTTGAGAAAACTCAGGGGCAAACTCTACAAAGTGCCATGGAGAGCTATGTGCCTCATTCAGATTTCCCATTAATTATAAAAAATTACATCATCTTCTGCTAAAATTTTAAGATTTGCTACTTTGTTATATATTTCAAGACAGTGAGAACCTTTCCCATTCTGATTACACATGGAAACATGGAACTCATAAAGAACCTTCTATGGCATTTTATGCTATGAGTCTCCTTGTTTTATATTATGACCCAACCATGTCTCTCTAATATACTGATAACCAATTTGAAATAAGGAGATATTCTTGCAAAATAAAAATAGCTTAATTTCTAAAATAAATTAAGATTAATGTACGTCAATATTGAGATAGTCTAACTAATAATTTATGCCAATACATTTAACTGTTATGTTCTTTCCCCTAGGGGCATGACCAGAGAAATAACTTACTATCCTTTTGCTAAAATGCGTTGAGGGCACTTCCTCCCCATTCCCCATTTTAAGATCATTCTAGAGTTTCCTGGGAGGGTCTTGATCAAAATGACTTGACTGAGCTTTACACCAGTTTTTCTTCTGACTAGTCTTTCCCCAATCTCCCTTTATTCTTAGAGTATTTAGTTTAGAACATTTTCAATTGTAAATTCTTTCTCTGTCCCTTTGAGATGTAAATCATCCCTCAGCCTCTTGCCAGATTTACAACCCAGAGATATCTCCCTCAAGGCCTTGGGATTCATCTCTCCAATGCACAATCTCCAAGAAAGACGGGACCTTAATCTCCCAGGCCCTGTGAGAGGGCAGGATACTAATTTCAATAAGCACCAATTAGCAAATACAGATTGTCTACTAATCACAAGGATCAGCCTCTGCCCCCACGACCTCTTACAGTACTTTCCCAGTAGCTCATCTCAGTGCTTTAAAACTCTCCCACCTTTTGTGTCAGTGGAGTTGAATTCAATTTCTCTAACTGCAAGTCCTTCTCCGATCTTGCAATATTCTTGAATAAAATCTTCCTTTCTTGCCTGTTTAACTCCATCTGTTGCAATTTCTGTTTGACAATTCATTTACTTTGACTCACTAAAAAATAGTTTTGAAGAGAATCATCTGTTTTTGTTTTTTTCATTTATTTATATAGCATGATATTTGGTATCTATCTATCTATTTTGGTCCTGTTTTGAAGTTTCTGGGGTTCTTGTCAATGTGCTGTGAAATGCACAACATTTGTTGGTATTCAGCTAACTCTGTTTAAATATAGTCATATTCCATCTCATTGGGTTATAACTATAATCATATAATACCAACAAAGGTTTACATTTATATAAGAATTTAGAGTTGTATACATGACATGGACAGATTGATTTTAAACGATTTTCATTGAATTTATGAAAATAATCAGAAGCATTGTGGAATATATATATATATATATATATATATATATATATATATATATATATTAGTGTAAATACAAAAACACTTGAAAGAAAAATCTAATTATCTTGTTTTAATTACACAGTATTATATAGAATATAGAATTAATGATCATAATAAAAATAATGCCAGGTAAAAGTGATGTGTAGTGTGCTCTGTGCTAAATACTTGACACTCATTCCTCATTTAATCCTTCTAAGAACCTCTGAGAAAACAACTTTTCATGTAAGGAAACTGAGGTTTAGAGAGTTTAAGTAACTTGCCTGAGGTGTTCAATAGATGTTTGCTGGATTGAACTGTAATGATTTAGGTTATCCTCTGGGTACTAAATCGATTCCTCTGCCTATTCTTTCTCAGCTGGGTAATACACGTGTTTTAATGAGGTCAGAAACCCTTCACCCACGTTCTTTCTCAGAAATGGCAGCATTTACCTGAAGGAGACAAGTCCCCAGCATGGAGTAGGACTGGGCATCCTACAGGAAGCTGGGCGAGTCCCCTGGCACCCTTCCTTGGCTCAGTAAGCCAGCTCTCTGGCATCTGGACACGCACTGAACAGCTGCAGGGTCCCTCCCAGAGGACACTCTCTGGGACTCAGTCAAGTGATCTTTTATACAACTGCTTGGCAGATTGCTCTGAAGTTCATTTTGCTAACAAACATACACAAGTTCTTTCAATATAATATAGAAGAGTAAATAACAGCAACACATACATAAAAGTATAAATGGATTTAAAAGTGCTGTAGTCTCAGAAATTTATTTAGAAAACATAATTGAATCTCAATTATTTGTTAGGCACTGGGAATATGTACTGAGCAAAATGAGTAGGGTCTCTGACTCTGTGGAACTCACTCTCTACACATCTTGTTTGGAGTTTCATGGTGGAGTTAGTAGGAGCCACAAAGACAGAGATGCAAGCAGGGTGATGCTCAAGGGGAGAATCAAAGGAGGAAAAGCACAGGACAGTGAAGTCCAGAATATCCGTGCAGTGACCGTGACAGAAGTCTCTAATCTTCAGACTTTCAAACTTTTGTGCACTAGGCATAAAATAAAAATTTGGACAAATGGCCAAGCGAGGAAAATGCATGATGTTGGCTGCATAAAGCAATAATCTATAAATGTTTTGGTTCTGCTATGTATTCTCTCAGACCTCGGGGGATCATGCAGCAGAGAAATTAAGATTTATGCAAAATATCTTGTTTGCGTTTGAATTTGCACTCAGGACAGCGAGAGCTGCATCATAGCAACAAGTGACCCCAAATTTCCATTGACTTTCAACAAAAAGGTTTCTTTCTTTCTCTCTGCGCTGTCCTTACTCTGGACCTAGAGCTGGTGCAGCGGCTTATTTCTGAAACATTTCAGCTACGCAGAGGGAAGGAGAGAAGGCATGGTGAACCATGAGCAAATTTTCCTTAAAGCTTTGGTGGGGAGGGCCTGGGCTCATTTCTGCTTAAGCAGGAGCATGCTGGATTTGTCTTTACCAACTTACAAGTGCCAGTGTTAATTTTTCAGGAATCGGGTGAAGGGGTTGTTAAAAATTAAATTATTATAGAAACTTAAAATTAGCGAAGTACATAAAAAATGAAGAATAAGTACTTAGAACTCATCCCCGTTTGGTTTCTTACGTTTTATTCTCATCTCTGCTCTTGAGTTTATTTACACCCATCACCTCTATAGGGTGGAAGCTTGATGCAAATGCAGGTTTCTGCACATCTCTTTCAAATCCAAGTTCAGTGACATCACATCCTTTCAAGACGATTTATACCACGGAAATCAGCAAGCCTGACACATGAGGGCTTTTGTTGTTCAGCATCTCTTGCACTCTATCTGCTGACACAGATTGACCAGAGCAGGTCCCTGTCGCACCTGAAATCAACATGGCAGATGCAATGCTGGGCTGGAGATGGGAAAGGGAGCGACAAGACCGGGAAGGACTCAGCATCATGCAACCTCTCCAGTGTCCCCTCATGTCCCACTTTTCTTGTTTATAAGGCTGCAGGGCCCCTGCTCTCTCCTTTTGGAATCACTCATTTACCAGCAACATTTATGGAACATGTATGCTGTACACAACACGTGTAGTCATTTATAACAACTCATTTTAACGATCCCCTTTCTTCACTATTCTATTTCTTACCCTTTTCTTTTGTGATTAAATAAAGCTCCTCTCCTCCTTTCTTAAAATACTTAAAATCTTGGCAGATTTCTGAATTTAACACACACATGGACACATACTCATTCAGGGACATGTCTCTAGAGGTTAGTGTGCTAATCGTTGAGAAAAGAGTAAAAGACCCCCTTTTGTTTAGGTCTGGAGAGCGAGCTTCAGCCACGGTCTTTGTGCTCTGGTTACCAAGGGTACAGCAGCCTCAGGTTTTCCCCCACGAAGTCAGACAATTTTGTCCTAGGACTGATGGTCTAAAGTACCTGCTTGGCCAATGAGGTAAGATGCTTGGAGGAAAACCCAATTTATTCTAATAATATAATGAAAGAAGAGAACTCAAGTTTTTTAATAAATAAAGTAGCAAATGTATGCTTGTCTTTTCTTGCACATGAAGGGCATAAACCTGGCCTAATATGATGTCCTCTGGCATTTTAGAGCTCACAAAAAACATTTGTTCTTTCTTTCATTCATTCATTTGGAGAACCCAATGCAAAAAGATATTGGAAAACAATTTATTAAAGAGAACAAAACTGGAGCAGTTTGGCTTTACATGGGAGAAGGGGGCAGGGAGCACCCCTTGTCAAACTACTTAAACTTGATCCCCCACTGGGACTTTTGTGACTCTGTTGGTCACCGTTTGAATGTGCCTCCAAGACATCCCTGATTTAGGTGCTGAGCAAACTGAAGATCACCAAAGAGAAATGATTTTGTTAAAAAGTTAGCGGCCAGGGCCAAGCCCAGGATCATATATAGGGTTTGTTTCTTCAAAATTAACAGCCCTGCACCTAATTGCTAGATATATAATATTTTTTTTTTGGAAAAGTAACAAGCTTGTAAAATTTCACCTAAATAATTATCATAGTCAGACTATTATAATCCTGAGAGTAAAGATATACTTTGAAATCCACACCGGGTTTCTAAATCCTCTTTTATTATTTTAAATTGTTTCCTGGGACCAGGTGGCATGAACTCCACATAATTCAAAAACATTTTGTTTATAACATCAGCTCTTACTGTGAGCTGAAGTGGAGCTTAGCTAATCAGATGAATAGTTTGCTTTCTCCAACTATTAAATGTTTTGAAAAAATAAAGGTGAGAGGAGACAAGAAAGCACTAATCACTGAGAAAAATATTTTCTCGAGTTCTTATACCCAAGGATTCCAAACCTCCATATTGAATGTCACTGAGCTTCCCTGGGAAAGAAAGTCACTTGTCACTGAAAAACTTTTATGGAAACCGAGTCTGATCATGTCAAGGACAGTGTGTGGCAAATAAAAGTTCTTTTTGCTGCAGAATACTCAAACCACACAATGAAGTATCCGAAATGATCAGAAGCTGTCCCCAATGGAGCCTGCATTTACAACTCAACCTTCCTCTGTTTTCTGTAGTATGCACTTTGTGTGCTTTGAAGTTTTTTTGCTTTGTTTTTGTTTTCGTTTTTAAAGCCAGCATTAGTGCTGCCTGTCACAGGGATTAAATCTTTTCTTTTTTTAAAATAATTAATTAATTTGTTTGTTTTTTTGTTTATTTATTTTCAGAGAGAGGGGAAAGGAGAAAGAGAGGGAGGGAAACATCACTGTGTGGTTGCCTCTCGCTCGCGCCCCCAACTGGGGATCTGAGGTTCAGCCTAGTTATGTGCCCTGACTGGGAATCGAACTAGCGACACTTGGTTCGCAGGCCAACGCTCAATCCACTGAGCCATACCAGCCAGGCAAAATTTTAATTATACAATCACTGTTATACCATTCCAAGCATTTTAAGGGGAATTGCAGTTCATGTAGTAAACACACTCAGTTGCACACTGCATCTTCAAAGTGGTAGGGGAAAGATGTCAGATTTCAAATAAGAAAGATTCCATGAAATAATTACAGAGAAATCACAAGGGACAACTCCAATGTATTGATTAAAATTACCAGCTAGAAACTTACATAAGTAATAGTATTCCTTAATTTTCTTCTACAAAAAAGTTTAATTTTTCTTAGGCTAACTCAACCGAATGAAACCCACGCGTTCGTAACTGTTTGCCTTTTCATTCATCTTTCCTGGAAATGATTACAATGTAGACATGCACTAGCTTTTCTGCTTTGTCGCCCCAGTAGCTACTGTCAAAGTTTTTATGAAGTTCGTGAACAACATTCAGGACATTTCCATGAAGTGGGAGGAAATGATTTTAAATTTAAAATTCCAATGATTCATAAACCATCACTATGTGAACTAGTTAAACTATCTTTGTATGAGTCTTTATTACATTTCCAATGTCATCACTGAACACTAAACTAAAATCGTGTTTGTTTACTGACTGCTGTCTAGAGCAATTAAAAACAAGTTTTCGCAAACACCAGGTTTATTATACTTAATATATGAGAAGGATCAGAGGATCTGAGGCAAAAGAACTTAGTGGGAAGTGCAAGCGATTAAGTAAGAGCCGCTGGAGCACAGGTGTGGTGTGGAAAGGGCCAGCTGAGAGACAAAACAGGAGAAATCAGATGCAGCCATACAAACCAGGGCTTTGTGTATCAAGGCAATACTTAAAAAACGAGAAGGCAACATTTATATTATACTCATGTTCTAAGAAATTGGAGTCAGGCCCAGAGAGGTTTACAGTATAATAGTTGTTTCTATAGAAAGCCCTACAGGTTATTTGCCCTGTGCCAGATGAGACCTGCAGTATAGCATCGTATGAATTTAGGCTTTGACTGAGCAGTTTATCCTGTTAAGTCTCAGCATACAGTGTAGGGCTGGATCCACAGTATGCATTTGATAACTATTTGATAAGTGAGTGAAACATGAATGAGTGTGTTTAGGTAAAAATAGCGCTGGGTACTGCACCAAAGCTATAAACTAAAAGCACAGACTGGGGGAAACAAAACCCAACTCTACCGCTGAGAAACACTCGCTTCTTTGAATGTAAAGACGACCAATAGCCCCTGACAGAGTCCACCTGCCAATGCGGTCCTGTCACTGTGGTCACACCGGTCACACCGTCACTGCCCTATCTGCGCTGCTGTGTGGTGTCTTGAAGTGTTAATGAGTGGCACAGACTGATTCCCACCTCCCCAGATTTAAGGAAGGAAGTAAAATCGAATAAAAATCTCTAGTTTAGAATTAGCAATGATTCTTCACCTGCTCTGGGGAAAAGAAACAGAACTGAATTATCAGGGCTAAAAGAAAGATGTGTTCTATAAGAACAAATAATCAAGTCCCAATGCCATAATCTTAAAAGTACTAATAATATTTAGAAATGTTAAATTAAATAGTTTAGGTAAAAACAATTTATGAGACAACAGTGTTATTTTTTAAGGTAAAATATTCCTGTGTCTGCAATTAAATTTCCAGACCAAGAGTAATCAATTTGGCACAAACTTCACCAAGGATATAAAGTTACCTTGAGGACAGATCAGGTTCATGCACTTACCTAAACGGAAAATTTTAATTTTTAAACAGAAAAAAAGAAGAGTGATTTTGAACACTTATTTGAAAAAGAAATTTATCTTGATTAAATTGAAAAATAATCTTTCCTAGGAGTATTTTTGAAATAAGAGCCTTTAAAATATTTTTCTGCATCTTGTAAATGTAATTATCTTGTTTTAATTATCTTGGGTTGCGCTGACCTTCAAAATGGGAAAACAAGGTCAACATTTTACAAGTGGGAAATAACATATGTAGCTTATCTACTTGGGATTTATTCAATAATAAAAATAAAATAAGTGCTGTCATGTACATAGTATTCTTCAAAAATGTTGACAATTTAGGCCAGAAAGATATTTTTTTTGTTCATACAATTAATCAAGTAATAGCTACATTGGATTTTTAAAAAAGAAACACCATGGATTATTTTAAAAACATGTATCTGACTGAATTTTCAGAGCACTCATTCACATAATGCACAGTGGTGGTAGTGTTTCAGGAATGAACTAAAATGGCACCAGAAATTTCAGTAGATGGGACACAATTATTTTTATATCTGATTGAGTAAAAAAGAAAAAAACAATTTTTGAAAAAAGGGAAGAATTCCCGTGAGTTGGAATTTCTTGTTATAACTTTACAAATGGATTTGCAGGGCAGAATCAGACGCAAGCCCATCTGCTTACATAAGCTTATACAGATATGTACTAATTGTCTTTCAGGCTGTAGCGCATGTGAGAAGCTTCATCATTAGCTCTCGGATTCTAATATAATACCATTTCTGCGTTCCAAGAACTTGCTGAAATTGCTCCAAAACCAGACTTAATTCCACTAATTGGGTTCCATCAAAGAAACAAACAAAAACAATCAGATGTGATAAACTTCATGAGAATTTTGTCGAAGGATCAATGAGAACTCTTCGTGTTCCCCACGGAGCTGTGAGCGCTGACAAGTTCAGACACAAACTGTTTGTATTCCTCAAACAGGAAACGGGGCGGTTATCTACGATTTCCCTCTGTGTCTATTATGATTCTACCGTTTCTCTGAAGTTCCTCTTCACTCCTTTTAGGTTCATAAGTGATGACGATGCGGTCAATATCAAAGCTAAGGACAGTCTATTCTGAGAGTCCTGTATTAGTGTATCTAAAAGTGTATTTAAATAATGACTTCATTTTGCCAAGATCCCATGATAAGAATCAATATCCAGGCCACTGATCTTGCATTAATTTGCCCCTGCCATCACTAAATCTCGTCACAGTCACACCTTCCTGATACCTTGAATTAACCTTGAGAGCAACTACAAATTAAAACACAAAAAGCAAGCCAACTATTCTCTGCGAGGATATCAAACAAACTTTTCTCTCTAAATGCTCTTTTGGGAATAGAAATGACATTTGAAGTAAAATTATTTTTAGAAATCCTATAAAACATTTCTTAAATCATTACTCTGTATATTTTAAATATAAACAATATTATTTATAAATTACATCTCCAGAAAGCTGGAGAAAAAATTATATGAAAAGCAATTAATTAAATTGACCCAGTCAAAAATTTATATAAAAATACATAATTAAATTGATCAGGAAAAACTATACTTTTATGTGAAGAAACAAACTATACCCTTTTGTTACATTGAAAATTCTAGTTTTAATAAGTAACATTAATCTTAAACAAATATTCAATACTTGCTACATCAATACTAAATGAAGCTTGTTAACCTCCTACAGGATCTATAAAAAAAATATATAACACACATATAATATATACTATAAATATGTTTATGTGTTAATATAGATGCAGATACTATATAATGTAAATTACACAAACTTTATATGTATATAAATGGAATATATGTGCAAATACACTATAGATGATGTGCCTATATCTACTTTTATTGTGTATGTGTATGTATCTCTGTTTACTGCGTGTATATGATCATTCTCTCTTTAATATTTAATTGTAGATATTATTTATTAATATTCATTATATGGTTCCTACACACCAGACGTGGTTCTAACCCATCATATAAATGTCATTTAATGTTATGTGTCAAATATAGTAATTGATTTAGCCCTTCTGTGTAGATGGAATGTGGCCTACCAAGGGGCTGGGATTAGCAATGGATGGGGTGGGGGGAGGCAGGATCCAGGTCCTGCGGGGGCTGAGGGGGGGCTGCACAGAGCCTGACAAGAGATCAAGAGTTTCCAAGTGCCAGGCTTTGGGCTGCATCACAATCACCTAGAAAAAAATGTTAAAATAACAATCCCCAAGCTCCCACACAGATGTTTTTGATTCAGTGTTTCTGGTGGAAACTCAGGGATCCATATTTTAAAAAATCACCTCTGATCGTTCTGAGCCCCAGTCCGAGTCCGGAATCCCGGAGAGAGACAGTGAAGATGGAGTGGGTGGGGATGGGAAAAAAAGAGTCCAGGGAGGGACCTGAGATTCAGGAAGATCCCTCTGGGGCGTGCGAGAGGCTGGGGCAAGAGCGGAGCTACAGGCAGGAAGAGGGTCTGACATTTTGCAGACGAGACTGGTACATCTGTCCCGACGTCATTTGGTTCATTATTAAACATGTTATCCCTGAGATCTGGCCAGATCTTTTCAGAGTTTCAAAAGGACCAGTTGCTAAAAGAAACAGGACAGAATCAATGAGCTTTCTCCAACAGAGGATCGGGAAGAGTAAAGAAGCTCTGTGCGTGTTCGAGCTCCAAGGCACTCTGTGTGCAGAAACAGCTCCGAAAGCGACGCTTTTCGTCCACTGCCTTTTGCCTCCGGACTAACGGAAGTGACACTTATTTCATCCGAAGGATCAAAACAAACATTTCAATATAAAGCAATATATGTGGAAAGAATATTTTCATAGTTCTATTCCCATTTAAAATCGCTTTAAAATCCTCTAGACTCTCTATCTTTTCGTAGAATCTTCACTGAATGTTTTAAATAACATTTACCTGAACTGTTACCATTATAATAATTTTAGTTAAAAGTTTTAGGACAAACTATGACTGGTTCTTATCTGGCAGACAATGAAGGGGCTCATGATAAAACAGACGTTGTACCTAGCAAATGGTAACCGCTCAATAAATGTTTCTTGAATGAGGAAGTGACTGCATGTATGTGTAATTGAACAAAATAATAATTTGCACCTTCTCAAACAGCGCTCTGGGTCAGAATTCGTTCATGATAACAAAACTAGAAATATTTTAAGATCCCATAAAACTTGTTATAAGGTATTGAGTCCTTACTATGAATAGGCGATGCTTTTGGATCCTTATCATACATTTATGAGGTAGGTGCTAATATTAGTCCCACTTAACAAATGAGAAAACTAAAGATTATAGTTGATCTAAAGTTATTTAAAGTAAAGAGGCCCAGTCAGCTACAGTGAAAATATCCTAAAGACACTCAGTTTTTTGAAACATGAGTTGTTAAATTATGGAATGGACACACGAAGAAAATGATTGTGCAAGCCATTTCACCCATGCTTTGCAAAACAACTTACAACTATAGTCCAAGCATTTTCTTGTGTTAATTTTGAAAAGTAATTTGCAAAAGAGTAGGTAGTTTACATTACAGTATGTAAAATATTAACCCCTTTAAAAATTCGCACCATTGTAAATGTATGTAAAATACTAAAATAACACAAGAAAATATTAATAGTGATTAGTGGTTTTTTCCTGGGTGACAAAATGATGAAAAATAATCATTTATTCTTTTACTTTTCTATAGATGTCACTACAATTAATAGGTCCTAGTAATGTCATGAGCAAAAATAATTATAGTACAATAGTTGTTTAAACAAGTAAATAATCGATTTTTATATACACACAGTCTTCCTTTTCCTGCCAACTGCCACATTTTGGAATCCACCTGAATTCTTATTATTCTAATTATTCAAATTTCTCTCTACTAGTCTTCAATATCTTCTACATACACACCCTAAGGATTGCACTGACCTTATTTTATTTTTGTTCAACATAAAGTTTCCAATGAAATTATAACAGAGACCCCAATTTTTGTTAAATACTTCATCATCCTTGAACATCTATTTGAAGATGAACTCTGTAATATCACAGAGTTTGTCTAAGACAGTGTTTCAAATATAGTAGGTATCGTTAAAATGTAAAAACAAAAAAAGAATAAGTGAATGGAGTAATTTCACTTAAACTTAAAGACATCTTTATATGCACTTAATTCTGATGAAACCAAACCCATCAAGATGAGAAAACTAAATGGTCCACTTTGGAAACACCCTGGTATAAGCAAGCAAAAGACAAAAAGACTATCGTGGTTCAAACTATGTAGCACGATATTTAAATTTGTTTTCTTCATCAAAGTGAAACTGAGTTGAGTAATGGACCAATGCATGTTTTCACCCCACAAATCAATGTCTCTCTGGTAATAATTACCTTTAAAAATGATTGTAATAAAACTGAAACATACCAGTCATTTGCATAGAAAGGGGGAAGTCACAGTTTGTGTATTGTCTGATCATAGTAACTATGACACACTACGGGTTGCTCTTCCTGATCTAATCTTATTCTTCACCCGTAATACAGGCCCCAGTCTTAGTTGGGCGCATGGGAGTTGAGAATAGAGATTTCTCCAGCTCCCTCACAGTGGGCCATGGCTGTCTGCGTTTTACATATAATGCAAGCAGGGAGTGAGTGTTCAACTCTCTCTGTGAGCAACTCTGAGAAGCGTGTTCAAAGGCCAGGTGACCTTTCTTTAGCTTTTCTTCTTCTAATTTGGAAGGAAATGTGATGGTCCAACTTAGCCAGTCTTTTGGGCCTTTAGGTCACATGCTGAGGATGCAGAGCAACAGGATCCAAGAGACCCTGGGGTTCTTGTTGATGGGAGGCCCACATCAGCCCTGCACTGTTACTTGTTGGCTTTGTTTACATAAGAGAAAGATAATATATTTGGATTCAGTCACTGTTACCTTGATTGTCTGTTATTTAAAGACAGAAAATGTTATTCAATTGGATAAGCTATTTTTTAGACTATATCTAATTATTCAAATGAAGTCAGAGATAATTATCTAAGATATTGCCCCTTGCTTCATTAAAAAAAATACTTATACATGCAGATAACGATGCAAAGAAGGAGGTATTTTTAGTTTTTTGCTTTAATTTGTAGGGCTGATTCTTAAGTAGGTCCCTTCATTTGCACATGTACATGTAATTTAGCAATACTTTCCCCCCTACATTACCATATTCACCTAGTTTCAATGAAATTATGTCTGAGGGTTCTTAACAAAAATTAAAACTACATGATTTATTTCTCTACTCAGATGCTTCACTTACTGTGATCATTATTTATTTTCATTTTTTTATTGTCACCTAAGGACATTTTTTTTCATTGCTTTTAGAGAGAGAAGAAGGTAGAGAGGGAGGGAGAGAGAGAAATATTGATGCAAGAGAAAAGCATTGACTGGTTGCCTCCCATATATGCCCATACAAGGGATTATCTGTTTGGATAAGTGTTTGCGGGAGTCCCCATGTGCCTATACCCAGACCAGGGATTGAACCCACAAGGTGGGTATGTGCCCTGATAGAGAATCAAATCCACATCTTTGGTTACAGGATGGCTCCCAACCAACTGAGCCACACTGGCCAGAGCTGTAATCATTATTTTTGAACAAATATCTGTGTGTCAGATAAGAAAAGTGTTAAATAAATTTGAATATTCATAGCAAAAAAGAAGTTTTTAAAACACTTATTTACTAAATCATATTATGTAAAGTGAGTAAATGTTTGGCTTCTGAGATCCTCTTTTGTCTCTGTCATCTTGATTTCAGGTCAATTTGGGAGCATTCCTGCGCTATTGTTTTATTACAGGGACAAAAATGGAGTGACAATAAAATCAAAACCACATTTTATTACTTATAAAAGACCTACTTCATGCATCAAATAATACCCAGAATAATGTCAAAATATGTACAGGAAGAAAAATAGCACCCAGCACCTCGATAATTATGTGGCTTTATAGCCCAGTGATGATGTACATTTGGGATTATTCTGGTAGCTCCTTAATCAAAACAAGACAGCCGAGATCAATCAGAATCCTGGGACCCAGACAATGCCAGCACAATTCTGAGCTGCAGGAGGCTCTAGTGTTAGAAAAAAAAAGAGAGCATTCTGATAATTCTTCATTCCCAAAGGAAAAAAGAAGCATTTCAGTCTCCTCCCACATTCCAAATAAATGACTTTACATTGCCATTTCACTCTTTTCAGTGTTCTTTTTTTTTCTCTTGCAGAAGAACAAGCATGTGTTGTCATAAAAATGTTTTGTTTGCTCTTAATTTCCCAAACTAGTGTTCTAGCTCACATGAGGCAAAGAACCTATTACTGTGTAGACTTCTAATTAACTCTGAACTCCTGAGAACTATTTTCCTTGTTAGTGATATAAGAAAATTTTCCGATATAACAGTAGCCACCAACAAACATCCGGAGATGTTCAATATTGGAGGTTTATATAGTTCTCTCTCTCTCCTCTTTTTCTGTCTGTTTCTCTTTCCTAGGAATCACATTGAGCAATCATATATACTCTTATAATGTTAAGGGGCTGTAAATGTCATTGCTACCAATTAAACTAGACATTTAATAAAAACAGGGTTAGATTGTAGGTGCATGATTTACCACATATCTGAAAGCCAGTGATTATTCATCTGCTGATTACTTTATTTAACCCTTAGCATCGCCAACATTATTCACGCAAGACAGTTTGGGGATCAGGAGAAAAACATTTACACTTGCTGCACCCACCAATATCACCCAAAGTAGATTTTAGGTGTTTGTTTTCGCAATCTCTATAAACATATATACGAGGTATTCTCAGGGTTCAGGTTTTGCATGAATTTTTTGTGTGTGTGAAAATTTTTCCTATTATCCCCTTAATTTTCTGGACATCAACTCATGTATAAATATCGCCTATTAAAAGTATATTTATTTTCTCATGAATTCAGGTCAAAGATAGTGTCAGACAAAGGCAGAGAGGTTTACTTCTTCAATGACACAAAGCAATAGCAGGAATTTCAACCCACCCGAAGACGGACACTTGCCAAATCTACACCCCATAAAAAGAGAGCACCCAGACCTAACACAGATTTTCTTTTACTTTCAGTAGGGACTGGATTTCTCAAATGCAAGTATAAAAATTGTGAGTGTTCCACCCAGAAGTCTTTTGAGTGTAACCACATGAACGAAGCCTGCTATGGCTACAGGAGCAGGCGGACTGTGGAGCAATGCATGTCAGCACCATATGGTGGGGGACGTGATTCTGAAGGAAAAATGTTTCAGAGATTTTGATGAGCAATGTATTTCATGATCCGCCAGCTGGGAGAATCTGTTCCATTATTAGTTGGGGTTTCCTGTCACTAGTGGACACACCTAATCCTCACAAAGTTGGTGGATGTAGAAGACAAATGTTTACGAGAGAAATAAAAACCTTAAACAAGGAGGACTGATTTAATTTTTAACCTAGAAACAAAGTAACTACCCGAGTAATGGTAGGCAAGAGAGTTAAATACTTTAGGGTTAATATCACTAAAACTGCCCTTTTTGATTGGAATTTACAAGCTGTATCAAGTACAAATCTTCCCTGATCTCTCCCTCAGTCTCCTCCAAACAGCAGAAGGGCATGATCCCTGCCCCCCTCCACTTCCAGACTGCTGTCAGAACATCTGGTACTAATCGTATTGTATTAGGATTGCTTGCCTTCTCTTAGAATTCGATCCCTTTGAATGGAAGGACTGCATTTTTGAACCCCACTGGCTAACAATAAATATTTCTGTAGTCGTACACAAAAATGTCTATTTCAGTTTTCTTTTGTGTGGGGGGAAGTCTTGCTCTGGTTAAACTGTAGCAGATCATGGGCACCAACTTCACTGGATGAAAATTCAGTGATTTACAATGATTCTACTTCCTTTCGACGCCATAGGAAATTTCTAGGTTAGGCGTGTTCACCAGAAGTGAGCCATTCTATTGAACACTATGGAAGGTTAGGAAGAGATTCTGCAGTACTACGATGATTCTAGAAGGAACTAAAAGAAAAAATGTAATTTATTAGATATTTCTCGAACAATTAGTAAGAAGCTGAGCCACATGGATGAATAAAACAAAGAGAAATAAAACACTGTTGAAGACAAGAGATTGAAATTTTAGTAGCTCTACCACCATTGCAAAATGTCTAATGGAAATAGCTACCAAACAGGACTGACAGCTAAATTTAGTAACAAACACATGAGACTGTGAAATGATTTGGAGGAAAATGGAAGAATGTATTCCTTTTACATGAGTTTAAGTGCATATTTTATGTGATCTCCACAGAGATTGATGAGGGAAAAGGCTTACGTGGTGAATGGGTATCTGAAAGCAGAGTGAAACCAGGCTGGAGTAATAAGCAGCCAGACTTTTCAGCACAAGGAAATTATGCAAATAGCTCTTGCTTTTTTTCATAATAAATTCTATTTCCTATGCTAGTGACATGCCTTGACTATAAATTGAAAATTATATTATCTCCAGTTTGTTATTTTAAACAAATTTTTATTGACAACAAATTAATAGCTTCTCCTCCTTCCTACAAAGGAAAAACTTTAGATTATTAATTCTCTCACTGAATAACATAGTAAAAATATTCATAAATTGATAAATAGGGGGGTATTTTTATTTGCCTAATAAAATAGTCATATACTTGAGAGTTGTTGTTATATTCTTGTGGAAAAGCTTCTACAATAATCTCATCAGATAAGAAATAGCAATTAACACGCACTCAGGAATAGCTACATGCTCTACAATAGCAGTTTTGCTCTGAAATCAGTGATCGGAGATAATAAGGAGTCCAAACTCAATAGGTGAACATTTTTCAAGATATTTCAAAAGGACCTAAACATTCAGATTATCTCCTTTTTTAAAGAACACATTAATTAAACATCCTGAATTCAAATCAAGCCCATGCACAAAATACCCGTGGTAATAAAAAATGACTACTGAAAAGTTGTTAGCCAGACTGCACTCTAGCCATAGTCTAATTCCTTAGAAGCAGAGCCTGAGATGGGGATTCTTGGAAGAAGGGTTTACTGAAGGTATGCATACTTGCAGGAGGAGCCTGTAAGGAAGGAAGGGGCAGAATAAGGAAAGGGAGGGGGCCTGCTCAGGTGTGGTTTCCCCTGGAGGTGGCTTTCCACCTGATGCTTCAGTGAACTCCAGAGCATGACCTGCCCCACACAGTAGGTCAATCTTGTCTCTGTGCCAAGACACAGCCATTTTTCCTACTTCTGCATGCAGACACACAAGAAACTGGGTAAGATAGGAAACTCCCTATCATTCATTCCATCCTTGTGGGCAGATGGCCACCACCTCCCAGAAGGATGGGAGGGGAAAGAAGTGTCACTTCTCAAGCCAGATGACTCCCACGATTCAGTGAAATATTTGGGAGAAAGGCGTGGCTGTGGGTCTGGAAGCCCCAGCCAGTAACAGGGATCTGGGAGGGGCACCAACACCACCCACTGCACAAACAGCTGCCTCGTTTCCAACACAAGGAATACTGCTTTGCTGGATTGTTTCTGGGCTCATTTTAGGAGGTCATAAACCATTGCATCCTATTATCATTTTGTGACCGTCTAAGAATAAATAAAGGAAAAATCAAAATGCAAAGCATCTTTTTATGGCTCAGCAAAACAACAAAACAAATCAATTGTGCCAAATTTAAAACTTCAGTTGAAGGGCTTCATTGATTTATCATTTTGTATGCACTGAGCCATATACATACTTTGGTTTTTTTAAATTCCCTGTGGTGACCACCTACTAAAAAGGACCAGAGGACCTCAGCTGATACAGGCACAGCAGACTGCATGGTGGAATGTGTGGCAGTGTTATAGTCACATTATAGGATTTCATTTGCTATGTGAGGGTATCAGAAAACTTCTCTTGGCCCAAATACATTTGGCATAGTGGAAAAAGAGCTTGCCTGAGAACCAGGAAAAAAGTCCTCCAAGCTCCAAAGAGTGAAATCTAAGCTGCCCTTGAAGTAAGAATAGACATAAGTAGAAAATAAGAAATAGAATATATGTGTACATGTAAGGCCTGTCTGGAAATAGTCCAGCTATTGCTAATATATTGAGAACAGTTCGCACAACATCAGTGCAACCTGGCAGCCAAGGAGAGTGGACTGGAATGTACACCTGTGAACAATGATGACTTCACTGTACTAGTCAGTGGGGGAGTAGACACCACTGAGTGAGTATGTGAACTGTGTGGTTGTCTCATTCAAAATGACTGAGCGAGTAGAGCAACGAATCTGCACCAAATGTTGCATTAAGCTTGAACATTCCTCTGTGAAAACTATTCAGATCATTCAGAAGGCCGCAGCTATGGACAACTGGTGATTGGCAGCTTCATCACAACAATCTGCCTGCTCATGCATCACATCTTGTGCAGTGTTTTTGTGAAACATTAAATCACTCAGGTGACTCAGCCCCCATACAGCCCAGATTTGGGGCCCTGTGACTTTCGGCTTTTCCTAAAACTAAAATCACCTTTGAAAGGGAAGAGATTTCAGGCCATTGATGAGATGCAGGAAAATATGGTGGGGTAACTGATGGAGACTGGGAGAACTGTGTGAGGTCCCAAGGTGCCTACTTTGAAGAGGACTGAGGTGTCATTGTCCTGTGTACAGTGTTTCTTGTATCTTGTATCTTCTTCAGTAAATGTCACTAGTTTTCATAGCACATGGCTGGATACCTTCTGGACAGAACTTGTATATGGATATGCACATGTATATGTATATGTACATGCATATATGTACACACACCTGTAAATATGTATGTATGTTCATATAAATAGTCCTCTTTTAGTATTTTTCAACTTTGTAAACCACGTTTTAAGATTCCTTATTGAGAACTGCTAAAATGGAAATTAAATCTGCTTAGAGTGCCCTCTTCTTATTTAAAGTGGATATGTTCTAATGTTCCTCATGGGTACATAAAATCTTTGCTATTTCTTTACTTTTAGTGGCATAAAACAACACAAATTCGTTATCTAACAATCTTGGAGATCAGAAGTCTGATCTGGGTCTCACTGGGTTAAGATCTAGGTGCCAGTAGGGCTTTCCTCCTTTGTGGAGAATATACTGGATCATCGGCTTCACTGTCCTTCCCGGCTCCAGAGGCTGCCTGCATTTCTTGGATCTTGGCCTCTTCCTCCATCTTCAAGGCCAAGACTAGCTGGTGAAGTCTTTCTCCCACAGGGTCATCTGACCTCCCCTTCAGCTTCCTTCTTCCACTTTTAAGGAAATTTGTGATTACGTTGAGCCCAGCCGGATAACCCAGGATAATCTCCCTACATTAAGGTCATTTTATTAGAAACCTATCACTTGATTTTTAACGTAAAATGCTTTACACGGTTGTTAAGCTCTTTATTCTTTTCTTTCCTTCTATTTCACTGATTGCCCAGGGAGAAAGGAAACCAGTCGGAGTTTGGGTTTTGTAATACTTCTTTTCAACAGCCCTGGACTTTCGTCACCATTCCATTGCATTCCCAGGGCACTGACTGTCTGTAGGTCACAGGCACCACAACAGTCCTCAAGGGGCACCTGGGTAGGCACCTGTGCGGAGAGAGTCGGCTCAAGCAGAAAGCAGAAAGAATGTAGAGATTTCTACCTATGAACCCTCCTCCCATTCTGTGACGCAAATTATTACCATCGAGACATTGTGTTTTATATCCTAAAAGTAACATCGAGTGTGCTAACACCGGATTCCAGTTCTCTCCCACTGTCTCTGCCACAAATCAAACGGAGTATCACCCATATAAATGGAATAAGCATGCATGAAGATATATCGGTAGGAAAAGATGTAGATAGAGAGATACCCATCACCTTGTCAAATTGCAGAACACTACTTTGCTTGGAATGAGAACACAGACTTCTATAAATTTAAATAATAAAGCATAAATGCAGTGGGAATTGAAAATTCATTAACTGATCCACTAGTGAAACCCATTTGTTTGTCTCTCTGTCTTTTTCGCTGACAAGGAAGCCAAATGCAGCAATAAACACGGGCTCTTTGGGATTGTTTACTATCGCATATTAAAGCAAAAAGGACTCATGGACACGGGCAGCAGTGTGGTGATTGTTGGGGGCAGGGGGGCGGTATAAGGGGACTAAATGAGGATGGAGAAAAAGACCATAAATATTAAATTAAAAAAATAATAACGGAATCAAAACGTCGCCTAGTCCTAAAGAGCAGACATCAAGGTTTTCTCTGACCTTCATTTGTAAGAGGCGGCTGAAAACTGAATGACCAAAACTATTGGCGCCCCGCGCACAGCGATCACACACAGAGCTCTGCTAAACTCCGGGCTGGGTGTCACTTTTTAAAAGTGGAATTAATATCTCACCCACCAGAGGCTAGCAGCCCTCATTGATTATAATTTAATAGAACACTTGCTATTTGTTACCAGCAAAAAGTGGATGTTCTATTAAAGGCAATATGTGAAAGTCACCTTGTTTAGATTCTCATGCTGTTTCTGATTTAGGGATTAAAACATCTCACTTAAAACGAAACGCAGAAATATGGGTATGTTAATTCCGAGTAATTAGGAGCCTACAGGCTGAAAAATCACCTCTTGGGGTGAGTGAAAGGCTGCAGGTTCTTGTTTGTCCCCCTGGTAGAAATGCGGGGAATTGCCTGAGAGTGCCTGAGCCTCAGGACAAACAGCTCCTCTCATCAAAAATATGGTGCAATGGCAGGCCACGGGGTGGGGTGTGTGTGTGCGGGGGGGGTGGGGGGGGGCCGCAGGTGAACTTCTAGTCATGGGCTCCTAGATCGGCTCAGACACGTGACTCAGGCCTCATAACCGGTCCTTCTCTTTTCTTCGAACTCCAGGTCTAACAGTGCTTTACATCTTTCTTTCAATATTTGGTCACAATTTCATTTTTAAAGCACTTGCTTTAATTCTTGAGTCATCTGTCCTTGCTTTTTATGCAAAAAAAGGTTTCTATTTTTCTTTATGTTCTCATATAGCAATCTTTGATCTTCTTTTTCAAAACAATATTTTGAATTATAAACAATTAACACGGTTAAAGAAAAAACAAACAACAAGAATAACAAACCAACAAAAGTGTGCCTTAAGGCATAGGAGGCTATAATTAGCATCTTTAATAATATGCATATGAACAGCATTAAAATGCATATTAGATTTGATGGTCTTCCCACAAGCAAATGAACATTCTAATCTCCTAGGACAACAAAGTTCTAACAGCATCAGGGGAGTCCAGGAAAGAATACATTCGGGAGTTAAATGCATGGAAGCTGTCAGGGCAGGAAAAAGGCGGCTAAATTGGCTCCATTGTAGAGCGCTGAAATCCTAAGAGGGCCACCTGAAAATTACATTTAATATGCTAACACTATTAGGAGAATATTTCTATTCTTCCCATAAAGGTCTTGCTAAGAGTAATTAAATTTAAGACAGCCATCTCTGGAAAGGAATAAAAATGCAGTGAAAATATGATTAGGGTGGCTAGAGAAGGTCTTCCCTTTCAAATACTAATTAAAAAAATTGAATTTCAGCTACCCAGGGACACCACACTGGCCACGTCTATATTAGATTATACCTAATCATTGCTAAGTTTTAAAAAATCTGATACATGTATCACTAAAATGCCTTGGAATTCAGAAATATGTAAATGGCATTCTAAATGACAGCGAAAAACTGAATTAGGTCAGTAGGACTAAGACGGTAGGTTGTTGCAGTTTCCAGTAAAAAACCCATTTAATTAAAAAAATTAACATATTGGACCTCTTTTAAAATTAATGTTCATTTTCTTATTCATAATCAGTAAGCTTAATTTGTAGGACAGCGTTTTTTGGCAGTCATTTGTCAGCTGAGTTCTGATGCAGCCCGTCATTCATGAGTAAGGGGAGGACGTATGGACACGCCCCCTGTGCTCACCCCCACCTTCATTTTCCTGCAAGCCTCCGAGTCCTGTGCTAAGCTTCCGTTATTATGAACGAATGCATAAAGTACTCAAGGAATTCCCAAAGTAAGATTCAGAATGCTTAAGCAATAAAATGCTAACGTAACACTTCGGCGAGAGTCTAACATGACTTTTTTTTTCTTTAAGAAAAGCATAGATTTAAAAAAATGTATATCAGCTACAAACTTGCCTGGAGGCCATCTACTATAGAGCAGTGGTCTTGAAAGTTTTGCATGCCACAGAAACACCTGGAAGACTTTTTAAGATAAGTGTGGCTGAGACCCAATCAAATCTCTTTTTTCTTTTTTTAAAAAAATCTTCGCCTGAGGATATATTTATTGATTCTGGAGAGAGAGAAAGGGAAAGAGGAGAGAGAAACCATGTCAGAAAGACACACTGATCTCCCCCCCCCCTCCCCAACTGGGGATCAGACCCTCAACCTTTTGGCGTATGGGGAAGATGCTTCAATTGAGCCATCCAACCAAGGCTCAATATATCCTAAGAATCCCGAAACACCATCACAAAGAGTGCATGCACCCCTGTGTTCACAGCATTGTTATTTACAAGAGCCAAGATCTAGAAATAGTCTGAGTGCCCATTAGTAGATGAGTGGAGAAAAAAGCTGTGGTACGTTTACACAAAGAAATACTACACAGCTGTAAAAAAGGAAACCTTACCCTTTGCAACAGCATGGATGGACCTGGAGATTATTATGCTAAGTGAAATTAGCCAGTCAGAGAAAGACAACTACCATATGATTTCACTCTTACATGGAATCTAATGAACAAAATAAACTTATGAATAAAGTAAAACCAGAGGCAGGGATTCATGAAACAGACTGACAGAGTCAGAGGGGAAGGGGGTAGGAAGGGCTGGAAGACATCAGACAAAGAACATATATGGATATATGTGTAGCCCATGGACGCAGACAACAATGTGTGATGAAGGCTGGGGGTTGGGGTTGGGGCTGGGTGGAGTGAGGCTAAGTGGGGGAAATGGGGGCCTTCTGCAATAATGTCAACAACAAAAACAAAGGGTGGCTGAGACCCACCCCTTGCATTTCGGATTCAGCTGGTTGAGGATGCCACCTGAGAATTTGCATTTCTAACCAATTCCTAGGTGATGATCATGTTGCTAGTCCTGGGAATGACATTTTTCTTTTAACATTAAAAAAGATGATTGATGAGAGAGAGAGAGAGAGAGAGAGAGAGAGAGAGAGAGAGAGAGAGAAAGAGAAAGAGGAGAGAGAGAGAGATTGGTTATTACACTTATTTAAGCATTCACTGGTTGCTTCTTACAGGTGATCAAGCCCACAGCGTTGGTGTTCAGGACCATGTTCTAGGCAACTGAGCATACCAGGCTAGGACTCTGGTAATGAGACTTTGAGAACCACTAGCAGAATGAATGAGACCACAGGCTTCCAAGTTAGAGACCTAGGCCTACCTGGCCCAGCCACTTCCTGGTCTTAAGACCCTGGGTAAGTTATTTAGCTTCTCTATGCTTTAGTTTCTTTATCTCTAAATAGGGATAAAAGCAGTACCTACATCACAGGATCTTTGTTCAGATAAAGGAGAAAAATGCATGTGAATTGCTTAGAACAATGGAAATTTCCAATAATAATCAGTTCTTATTCTGAATAGAGTATGGCAAAAGTGTAAATATAGGAATTAAAGAGAAAATTTCGTTTGCATCCTATTCAGACATAGTTTTCTTTTTAAAAAGGTATATATCACTGGGTAAAAATGTGCATGTATTCGAGAAACAAACATCAAACAACTAACTTCTGAACAATGGTTATTGTTTTTAATTAAAAAAAATAGTCCAACTTCCATACTGAGGATGCATCCTTTCACAGTCCCACTTAGATATTTTATGTTCTAGTCAAGACTTAATCACTGATCTTTGACACACAGAGTATATCTCCATTTTTATTTTTATGTGCATCACCATATATAATAAATTAGTATATTATGTTAATGTACATGAGATTACAGTATATGAAAGAATATAGGAAGAGAACTTAGAATTCATTATTTCTGCATAATGGGTAAGAATTATTATATTGATTTGGCCTTCTTTCTCTATTCCAGGTGTTTTTGTAGTGGGTAATAAATGAATATTACTTTTACATCACAGAGAGACCTTAGAATCAGCGTTAATGGAACGAACAATTGGGAAGTTGCAGATTCCCAAGGCATCACGCTGCTGTGTAACTTTCATCATGACTGGGGGTCAAGAGAAATAGTGTGTGGGGGTGGGGGGCTGGCAAAAGGAGACACAGGGAAAGTTAAGCTTGTCTTGGGTGACCATGAGCAAACCAAAGACCTTGGAACTCATGTCGGATATGGCGTTTAAGCAACCAGAGGAAAGGCTACTCCTGCAGCCGGGAGCCAAGCAGCATATTGAGAGAGAGTTGAAAGCAATGGTCTGAGCCTCCTTCTGTGAGGCGGGGAAGAGAGAGCAGTGGGCAGTATTTAGAATAGGGGTTCTTGGTCTTTCTTTTGGATCACGCCCCCCTTTGACAACTGGTGAAAACTAGACAACTCTTCATTAACACAAATGCATAACTTTGGGTGGGAGAGTCAATGGTGTCTCTGAAGTCGATCTTGCAGGTGTCCAGTTAAGAAGGACTTGATTTAAAATAACTGTGATGAGAAAGACACTCAGATCTTTAGATGTTACCCTTTTCATAGGCCATGTTAATATGTATGTTATTTTGAACATTTTATTCTGCAATGGCTCTGCTTTGCTGTTCTATGAGAGAACAGAACAAAACAAAAACACCTTCTCTCATCTACGGAGTATGTAAGTCAGCAGAAGATTGCGCTCCCCTCCTTGGCTCCGTGAACTACATCAGGAGGCGCCTGATCATTCGAGCTCAAGTTCTAACCCTGTTGCCCCTTGGAAGTAGTTTGCCCCAATTGCAGATCAAATTGTAACTTAATGGAATTAGTTCTGTAGAACCTTGACATTTGTGGATTTAACGTTGATGAGATGTGACCATGAGCAACAGACAGACACCATGTCCCCCAACTAACAGAAATTTGTCATTTTGCGGAGAGAGAACAATTGGCAAGGCTTCTAGGGAAGAATCCTTAGCTAGTGAATGATCCCAGTCAAGCACCGGGAATTTGCATCTCATTGGAGCAAGGGGTCTGTTATCCTGTTCAGCTCTTCACTTGCCATAGCATCCTCTGTTTTGGAAGGAAAAAAAAATGTCATAGGATACAACCTCTTTAAAATGTATTTTTATTTTTATTTTTAAACATAGGTCTTAAGTAGCTTTAAAAAGAAAGAAAAAGAACTAACAGTAAATGTCTACTCTGGCCTTCACAAAGCTCTTAAGAGACATTACCTCATGAAGAGCTGCACATTCCAAAATAAAGTGATGGCATATGCCACGCAGGGACACTTGAGAGCACAGCATCAGGATGAAAAAACATCTCCAGAAATGATGGATTTCCTCCCCCTGATTTCTGACTAATGAGTATCCCTTCTATTTATAAAGATCTCTAGGGACTCTGACAGCCTCCCTGAAGAATCTAAATAATCCCCCGTGAAAAATCCATATCTATAGGGGCTATTGATCCCTATTCTTTTTCTTAGGATTGCTCAGTGGCAGTCACCAAAGACCTTTCATCTGAGCCAATAAACCTGTGCTTGGAGGCAGCTCAGTCCGTAGTTAGTGGGTGGCAATAAATCTTGCCAATTCAGAATGATGTGGACTTGGGGACGGTTTGCCGTTTTGCTGGCAGGCTTCATCTGCTTAATCTGTGCTCCTGGACCAGGCTTTTACAGCTTCATTTATAGGCCAGGGCAATGGTTCTGTGGCTCAGGCGGGAGCCCAAACACCCTGCCTGATTTTGTCAGCCTTCCATGCCTCTGAGATGGGTCTGTTCTTCACACCGGAGCCACCCCCATCCGGTGAAGCTTCATCCAGCACTGAGTATCCCTTGTTGCCCTATGAGGTTCACTGTATCTCTGTGTCTTGTCTATCAAAGTCAAAGATGAAGAAATTGCGGCACTGTCTTGGGGGCTGGGGATCCTTCTCTGTGGTGAGGGAAAGGAGCAGTCCTACAGTTTAGTGGGGTCTTTTCACTCTGTCCCTTCTTGCTTCTCCCTTTTCCCTTTCCAAGACTGTCACTGAAGTCCCATGTGGCCATAGTCTAAGCTTTCTTAGCGAAAGACAAGAGCCATCCTAGATACATGTCTTCTATATTTCTGCTTTGCAATCATCATAGTGTCTTAAATTACACTCTCCTAAGGGAAAAGACAGTCTAATAGGGTCACATTGATTTTTGGTCAATCCACGTGTTTTCCATTGATTTTTATCCTCAGTGTAGCCTTGTATCCTTTTGGTATTAGTACCCTTTTGTTCCGACCACAACACTTTAAATATAATCTATACACTCTTTCAATGGCATTCAATAACATGATATATAATGTCACAAAAAGTTACTGGTAATACCCATATTTCAAACAAATTATATTTCAAATTCCTTTTGTAATTTGTACGAGTTTAGATTGTAATTTTCTATAAAAATTAAAATATTTTAGATTCCTTAAAGAAGCTTCCAAAGTTGATATCACGTATTTTGGTTTCTTTCAGGTCTTTTATTCTCTAGTTATTTTGTCAATAAATTACTTAGTAGAAGTGAATTCTTTTAGAACATTTCTACAAATATGTTCAGCCATGTCTGAGTCACATAAAAGAATTAGCGCCTTGGCTTTAAGGAGGTGAAATAATTTGTTTTGAACTCAATCAGGGAGAAATAGTTAATTTATTAGAGTTGAATGTTCTCATGAAAATGGTTTTTGGTGAAGAATACTAATAGCAAAAATGTCTTAAAAGTTGTTGTCAGGAGAGAAATTTAATTTGCTTTTGAGTAACATCTTTTTATTTTTTGAAATCACATGGTTCTCATTCTGGATAACTGATGAATAGGCAACTCTCAAAACACAAGGAAGCCCTAGTCAAAAAGATAATTTTGCCACTTTGTATCTTGCCCCCTTTAAAGCGTACAATGAGGACATTAGCCCTACTCTGAAAAATGAAGCTTTTGCACGACTTTCTTTAGAGGTTCAAATCTGTAACCTTAACATTGCAAATATTAGGCCCGTTTCTGTGAGCGTCTGATGTTTCATAGTAAGATCAGGTTGTTAAGGCATGAGCAAAGCAAAAACTACTTTTATGCAGCTTTTACACTTAGCAGCTAGTTAATGAGGTGTGAAGCCTGAGTGACCAGAGAGTCCATGATGTGACCTAAGGCATCACCGGGTGTCTCATTACTCATTTAATCTTAGCCTTGCAGGATCAGCCCCCCCTGGGCCTGGAAGAGTGTTCTAGCAGAGTTGAGAAGAAGATACTGCCAAGTGGGGGGTGGAGATGTGAGCCTTTGGAAAATGTGAACGATAAGCATAATGACATTATAGATAAGGCTGGCCATCTTAGCAAGAACCGAATAAGGACGTCTTTCATTTGATGAATCCTTGATGACTGCTTCTTGTATATTTCCTTCTTTTTAACCTTCCAATAGATAAACTGTTTTTTTCCCAATGTCTGTTTCTCAGGTTTTGCGTTGTGTGTGAGTACGCATTCCCGAAGCAGCACTAGCTTGCAGTACTCTGACTCTTCTGCAGGAAACGTTGGCCAGAGGTACGTACTGGGCCGCAAAGCAGCCCCTCTCTGACAATCCCTGGTCTGCTGCAATCCCCGGAGGCTTAGTTTAGGTCTACACTCTGTGGAGAAGTGAACAAGAAGGGAATGACTATAAAGAGGCCCATTCGATGTCACATATAAGTGACATCATACAGGATTTGTCTTTCTCCGTCTGAATGATCTCAGTAAATATAATGTCCTGAAGATCCACCCACCTTGTCAACAATGGCAGAATTCTTTCTTTCTCATGCCTGAGTAATATTCCATGCGCTGTATTACATACTTCAAAGTTGCTAAGGGACTAAATCTTAAAGGTTCTCACCAAAGAAATGATAATTATGGGATGTGATGAAGGTGTTAGCTAACAATATGGTAGTAGTTTATTGTAACATCTAACTGTATCACAGCAACATATTTGACACCTTAAACTTCCACCATGGTATGTTCTACCTCAATACATTTTTTAAAAAAATTAAATAAAAATAAAAAGAGGCTCCTTAAGATTTCTGTTATTTTTTTCAAATTGTTCTGCAAAGCGCAGTTCACTTCCCCACAGGAATCTTAGGCAAGTCCCTTCACTCCTCTATGTCTGGCTCTGTTAAGGGCATAATAATCACACCTGGTAGGGACCAGATGGAGTCATGTATGTGAATGTCCTCTGTTGACTGCTGATTGCTTAGAAGTATCGTTGTGTTCACTGTATCAGCTAAAAGGCCTTCAGTTGCAACACGGAGCAAAGAGTAACAGGAAGGTGCAGGCACAGCTATAAAAAACATGGACTATGAGAAAAAAGGTAACGGGAGGTGCAGAGGTGAGGACAGCTTCGTGGGTAGCTGGGTTTGCTGCTCTGTGATGTCACTGAGGACCCGGATGCATTTCACGTCTCAGCTTCTGCATCCTTTGGCTGCACTTTGTCCTAGACTTACTACATGTGACTATACACCATCGGGACCATAGGTTTCCTTTTCTAGATCCAGGAGAGGAAGGGTTTTCTTTCTCACAGCGGGGCAAAGGAGAACCTTCTTCTAAATGCCCAACCAAGTCTCTCTTCAGGTCTCCTTGGTCTGAACTGACTCATGTGTCCATACGTGAAGCGGGTGGATGAGCTTTGCTGGTAGAACCAATCCAATCAGTACCAAACTAGCTGGTAATCCCCTGACCCAAACTGCCTGGCTGCCATAAAACCAGGGAGAAATAGAATGTGGCTGGCAGATGACCCCACTGTGTAGCACGTTTTTCTTATCTCTTTGGTTGGTGCCAGATTATTTTTCATGCTTCTGAGAATATTCTAAATATCTAGTGTCAAGACGGCTCAAGGGTACAAACCTTGCCTCGGAAGAAGCCACTGCTTTCAGGAGATGCCCAGGGTCTTGTAAGATCCAGAAATTTTGAGTGACTAGGGGAAGTTACATCAAATACTAATGTCAAACATCAAAAATTTCTCAGCTCGTTGGTTGCTAGATCATTCCAAATGGTTATATACTAATTCATCATAGTACAACATATGCTACACTCTAAATATATAATGTAAATATATGTGTGTATATATCTGCATATCTATATATTTTATATATAATGAGAGTAAGACAAGATCTATGAAAATCGCCATAATCCTTATTCATTAGAACAGGATATGACGAGATCAGTTTTATGTTGTATTCTAAAGGTCTAAGAACACCTATAAAGGTTTCTAATTTGAAATTTTGTTTAAGAAGGATATAAAAGTGTGTGCCTATTTTAATTGGATGAAATGTGACTTTTCTCTAAGTCTTTGATTTCAGGTGGTTTGTAACTAATCATTGCTTCTTCAAAAAAGGTTTTGCTACGAGTAAAACAGTACTCTCTGTGGATTATTTTATGTTAATGGAACACATTAAGTTAAAGAAAAAGCTAGCATAACGCAAGTGAATTGCCTTGTGAATGTTAAAACCTATTTTTTAAACTAATTTTGTTAGCCAGTTCCTTGTGCGCAGAATTGAATATAGAAATGCCTTTGGATAAAGCTATGGAACTTTGAGGATTTAAAAGACCTTTGATTTTTCATATTGAATGTTTCCTTTAAAATAAGAATATAAATGTATTAAGCTCTTACTTTCCTCAGTATTTTTGTGTGTTCTTCTACATCCCCATGCCCACTCCCTGTCTCCCCCCAGTTGGGCATTTTTCCATTTCCTCCTATGGTGGGGATTTTATGAGGTGCATCAGAGATAGAGCTACGCCTTATACTTAAGTTCGTTTGAAAGATCTGAATTCAAACACGATGAAAACCAAAAAGTGCAGGTACATATTTTACTGTAAAATGAACACCCCTAAAGCTTTCTTTTCACTCACATATTCGTAAACGTTTCTAGAAAGAGCTTACAAAATGACATTTAATTTTTCTGAGTCACCGCCCAGGGATTGCATATTGGGTTCTATTTGCAGAAGATGAACTCAGCGAGTGTGCCAGCCGTGACTGGAGGGTTACCACATGTGTGTACGCAATGCAAATAGTTTCCAGCATCCGAGCGCCTGCGAATGTTGGGAAGTGCCAGGATTGTTAGGGATCTCTCACCCGGCAAAATGACTGTCACACTGCAGTTACTCAATAAACATTTGTGAAAACGCAATGGCGTAAAAAGCGGCAAAGTCACCGCTCTGTAGCTCTATTAACATCATCACTTTCTGCATTTGGACGCGCAACTCCCTTTCTTGCTCTTCCTTCTGCCTTAGAATCCAATGCCAACACTGGTTAGAAAGGAACCACTTAAATCTGTGACATCACGTTTAGTCTCAGTTAAAACAAATGAAACTGATAGTAAACTCTTCTTTGTCCTTAAAGCACGTAGTGAGCTGTGCGAGGCTAGGCCACACAGCCAGGTCCAGGTTAGTGACTTGGGCTCAGCTAAGGTCGCCTCCACTTTCTTGAACCAATAAATAGGAAGAGCAAAGGATACAGAGGAGATTCAAGGAGACCAGTGAAAGGTCTGGTAGTTCATGCAAAATTGAAAACCGACCAGGTGAGAGGAAATGCACCTTGCTTTGCTTTCTCATACCGCGTTAGGGAGGTGTAATTGACAGGTACCCACCAGGAATTAATGGGTCTGTCTCATTACTGTCTAGCTGCACCATGGTCATGTTTTACTTCTATTTGTCATCAGGTTTATTTAAGGTTATCAGTGAAGCAGGGTTGCCTGCAGCCTCTAACACTAAGAAGGACCACAGGACCAATCACTGGAGTTAAGGCAGACCATACAGAAAAAGGGGCCCAGGGAGAGGTATCTCAGCTTGTGATTTAACTCAGTCGATGATCCTGAGTGGGATAATTTTTCCCAGGAAGTGTCAAGGCACAGAGTTAATGTCAGAGATGATGGTGCTTATCTTTTTACAAGTGGCCTGGGGTGACAGCAGGAGAGATGTCACGGATGGGCGTGCTGGCTGCAGAGAGAGGGCTGGCCACGCTTAGGCTGACTTTCACCTTTCTTTTTCAGAATCAGTCATCTTTTCCTCCATAACAGATTTCCATAAAACCTAGTGGCTTCTCATAACAAGCCATTTTTTTTTGTGTTCATGATTCTAGGAGTCAGTGGTTTTGGCTGGGCTCAACAGGTCACCTTTGCTAGTTTCATCTGAGGTCTTCCATGAGGCGGCGATCATCCGGTTGCTTGACTGGGGCTGGAAGGTCTAAATAGGATATTTACACCTATCTGACAGAAGGCTGGCAGGCAGGACCCTTTTGTTCCTCTCTACCAGCATCTCCTACAGGTTACCTCAGTTTACCTCCTGGTGATAGCATTCTAGGAGGTTAAGTAAAGAAGCTCCAAGGCCTGTTGAGGCCTCAGCTCAGAAGTCCCACAGCCTCATTTCCACCATATTGTAGCAATCAAAGAAAGATAGATGGGTGAGGAGAGAGACACCCCTCTCTTGGGAGGAACTATAAAGTATCCATGGTCTTTCTTAATCTACAAAACTTGGTTAGCTCAAAAAACATGAAACTTATAGTGTTTCCCAAATCATAACTAATTTTATATTTCTACTTAAAGATTTCTCAAATATTTAATACTTAAGGAGACTTTAATTATTAAACATGTAAGTGAAAATAAGTTATCTTCTTAAGTGCCCCCCTAACTCTCCCTCTCACTTTAGTATGGTAGAAATAGTATTACAACTTTATTCTTTTCATAAGGCTTTGAGTGTGAGATATTTTCTGAAATATACTACAAGCCATAACATATTTTATTCCCGTGTAGAAGCCTATGGAATAGAATGAGAATGACCAGAGCCTAAATGGAAACAGGAAACTTGAGGCTATTTTCTCTTTCTAATAGCCGAATAATACAGCATGAGTATAACACCAGCCATAGAAGAAATAGGAGAAACAGCAGAATTTTCATTGTATTGCTTTCAGTCAAACCTTGGTCCCATGGGCATTTCTGGAAGGATGATCAGAAGTAAAACCACGTTATTCAGAAAAAAAACACAGTGAAGGCTTTTGACCATACACAACGCCAGTTTCTTCTTTAAAACACGAGTAAACCTCAGTTTCATTACTCTTTCAAAGTAGACTCTACTCTGCACAAATGCTATTGATTTCTCTCTTTCATCTCTGTTTCTGATTAGCCCTTGGAGAGGAAGACACATTGTAAAAGGCTTTGTGCTGGTCCACCCTGAGTGGTTGTGAGTATTCTGTGGAGACAGCTCTCTGTAATGATAACCCAGTATTTTAACATTATTGCTTGTCTAGTTGTCATTGATGATAATGGGCTACTTTTATGGCCATTTTTTGACACACAAAATAATGCATGATCCTACTGTGTGCAGTCTTCATCATCATGGGGCTAATTTTACCATGTTGGTCAAGGGTACCATGACTCTGAATTTTATGGGAGTTTCCTCTTTCAACTCTGCAAGATTATCAGCCTAAGAGATTCACAGCTAAACTGGAAATTCCTTAACACTCCGTGAGTTCTTTCAGAATGGCTCATTTTTCTCCATGACCTCTAAAAGTCTTTCTGGTGGATGATCTCATTTTATTTCCAAACAAGTCCAAAGATCAATTACAAACATTGTTCCCTTGGTAATGTGTGGGTTGGGGATTTGGAAGAGAAGAAAATCCAGGAAGTGTGGCATCAGCACTGCAAAGTGAGACATCAGGAAGGATGAAAAAAATTGACCACGTGCCATCTGCAATGATCAAGTTATCAGCGATGACATTGATACAAAGTCTCCTGACACTGGAAACAAACCAGAATGAAACCAAAGGGCTGAACATGAGCCAGGTTTGATTTGTCAGTGGGCTGCTCTTATTTTGACAACATGTTGGTAAAATTGTCACATCAGTTGAAATTCTGTTTGAAAATTAGCTGTAGCAAAGAACACCAAACAATCTTATTTTCACCAATTGTGTACACTGGGATTTCCTTACATTGAGTCACCAGCTACCAGAAACAACGAACTGTCACAACAATCCCCAAGATGCCATGTATTTAAGGGGGATGATCCCAAAGCACATATACATCATTGAGCACTGCTGTTTTTTTAATAACCATGAATCAAATCAAAGAACTTAAAATCTTCTATAAACTGTCATTAACAGTGCAGGTATTGGAAAACTACAGTTAAAGTGGGATGCATTGATAACATCTGCTAAGATTATAGATAATGTTTATCTAAGGGTCCTCTCCTGGGAGCAAGCTGACATTTGAAAATGTGTCAGATATTTATGTCACCTGAGTCCTCCCCACCTGGTGTTTACAAAATTTTCCTGTCAGAGCTTAAAATACTGAAAACTTGTGTTTTATTTGGAAATTACCAACAGATGAACATGTTTATTTGCTACTTTGGTTCAGTAGCTAGGTTGTGTGAAATCATTGTAGAAAAAATTATAGAAGGTTATCAAAAGCACTAAACCCTTTTCTAAAAGCACTTTTCTGGAGGCTCATGATGTTACCTATTTAACAATGCTCAGAGTGATTCTGGGAACTCCAGAGGGCTGGGGCCAAATCTCTCAAAATTAGGCAACTATTTAATTGTAAAAGTAATACCAAAGCAGAAATGAAAGAGTCTAAAACAAAATAATGACGTGAAATTGGGTAGATAAGTATACTTATTATGGAAAAGACAATATATACAATGCCATTAAACTCCAGGTATGAGTTATTATGAATTCTTCTTGATGAACTTTATTGTAAGAAATCTTAATTAATGATGAGATAAACTAATCAGAACAAATATCAATATTTGGAAGTTTGATTGCAAGTCGTCGTCGTCGGCAGCCGTCCGTCTCGAGAGACGATGGTGTAGCTTCTTAAGAGTCTATCTGCACCGCCGAGAATGGCTGTGCAGTCCGACTCAGGAGTGACACGGTATCTGTCTCCTCCCGTGTTGAATCGACATCTTGCGATGACGCTGGAGTGTCCTCTCCAGTGGAGCTGAAGCTACAGAGCCTGGGCAGGGTGATATGGAGGGTCTGCTGTTGCCCATGCAGCAGACCCCCCCTCTCTTCGCAGCTGAAGGATCCAAGGGAAAGACGGAGTCGATACAGCTTGGCTTCAGGTGCGCCGCAGGAGTTGCCGGTGTTGACTACAACGTCAAACCGCCTTAGGGACTCCGGCTCCGGATTTTCTGTCGGGGTTTACTCCCTTAGCCTTTCCCCTGAAGAGGTATGCCGCATGGCAGCGGAAGTTTTTTGGAATCAGAGTTTCCTTCTCTGATGTGCCCTGACTGGAAGATCGAACCAGCGACACTTAGCTCGCAGGCCGACGCTCAATCCACTGAGCCAAACCAGCCAGGGTTTGATTGCAAGTACCCATAGACATTGCTGTGAAATACTCCATTTAATCCAATGAGGATTTACTAAACATGACTGTGTATGCTTATATACATTAATCTTCTAGTCATATTGTGTCTAAAGAACAAGGAACACACTCTGTTTAATTTATAATGCATCGAAACCACATTATAGTTCTTCTTGGTGTGACAGAAACAGCGTCTGTATAATAGACTGACTTGTGTCTCAAGTTTATTTTTTATTATCTGTATTCAAATTGCAAGGACATGTGAATCCATGGCACCATATAAGAGACCCTTAAGAACAGTGAACACACAGGAAGGTAATGTTGTTGACTTATGTGTTCATTACTTATTTATTTGTGCATTCAGTCCTTCGGCAAGTATTTACAGATGATCTAGGATGCAGGAAGTCCTGGTGGCTAGCATTGGGAGCACAGTGTGAGAGGTGGAGAATCCAGGTTAGAGAGGGAAAATTTCTTACTGCCAACCACTGCTAGAGAGCTGTGTCACCTGGGTAAATTGCATAACACCTTCCTTTATACTTTTTCCAGATCACTGATACAAAACTTATTTTGGACAAGAAATCCTTATCAGATGCTTAGTGGTTAAAAAGTGCTGTTACTTCTTCAATACAGAATATGTCACATACCTCTCTGAACCTAATTGAAGTTTGATTCTTAGCTCTGTAATTATTTTAGGTGAATGGAAATTTATAACCATGTTTTGGGGGAACTTATATTAATGGACTACATTTTATTGAGAAAGTAATAGGGTTAAAATACTCAGAAGCCTTTCTATCTTAACTTCTCTGAAGCTATTTCTTCATATGTATGGACCTGAAAGGGCTGTTGTGATGATTAGAAATAATTTGTGTTTGGTGAATAGCCTCGTGTATAATAAGCTCTCAATAAACAACAGACAACTGAGTGACTGTTAATATTAGGTTCCAACTAGGACAAGCTAATGAGAGAATCCACCATCAAGTGAAGAGCAGTTGGATGGCTGAAGTATTTTAGTAGAACTCGCTAATTGAAAAAATAACCAAAAGGTAAAATTTTGAGTTACAACAGCTTAGAACACATGAATTCAGCTGTATTGCAATCAAACTAAATTTTCAAGCTTCTTGTGAAGTTTCAGCAGATGTTTATCATCTCCTCTACCTATGAATTGTTAACTAAGCTAATGGCAGACAAGGTCTGGTACATGTTGGCAGAATCAAAGTATGCTAATACTTCTCTTCGCTTAAAGGACTTGTGATGATCTGTGCATTCCAAAAGCTATTACGTGTTTCTCTGTTATATCACCGACATAACTTAACAAGTGGTGAATCTTTTTTCTTCTTTTGAAACTAGATTCCAACAGCCAAAGGACATTTTTTTCATTGCTTGGTGGATCCATAGATGTGGAACCCATGCATGTGGAGGGCTGAGTGTTCCAGTGGGGAGGCCATAATGCTAACAGTGAAAAGATGAGAGAATTATTCATCCTAGACTTTCGCTTGCTCCCAGATAGGGTGTGAAGTCTGAGGAGAAACCTACCTGAGAGTGTGTGAGAGTGCAGTTATCTACCCCAGCCCCCTATACACACCTCCAAGGCCATATCTGCACAGGGTATGTGCTGAGACCCCTGTTGGGTGCCTGAAACCGTGACTAATACTGAACCCTATCTATACTATGCTTTTTTACTATACATCAGTGATTTTCAACCCATGTGGTGTGGCACATGCATGTGGAACAAGAATTTTTAAAACATGCAACACCTGACTATTTAGTCAGCGGCACTGACCTCTTTTCCTTTAGATTGTCAAATAAAAATGACAACAGCTAACACAAGAATAGTTGTCTGGTGTGAACAAATCAAAATTACACTTATTTTTTTTATCATATTGGCAAAAAATATCGTATTTTTTTTTTGCTGTGCTGTAGAAGTTCTAGTAATTAATTTATGTGTTCCATGAGGTGAAAAAGGTTGAAAATCACTGCTCTATATACATACTTATGATAAAGTTTAATTTATAAATAGGGACAGTAAGAGACTAACAAATACAACTGATAATAAAGTAGATCCATTATGACAATATACTAGAATAAAAGTTATGCGGATGGCTTTAAGGACATAATTAAGTAAAATGAGTGTCACTTGAACAGAAAAGCCCCACAATACAGTAGGTCTGGCAACCAAGACAACGTGTGGCCAGTGAATTCAGGGTGGGAACAAAGGATGGTTCCCATCTCAAGCATGTGGCAGCGCGATGGCACGAGATTTCATCATGCTCCTCTGAATAACTCACATTTTAACATGTAGGAATTGTTCATTCCTGGAACTTTCCATTTGGTATTTTTGAACCGAGGTCGCTGAAACCAAGGAACGTGAGAATGCATTCGTAGGCGGCCTCCTACACTGGCATTCTTTCCCCACAGGAGGCTAGAGAAGATGCGCAAGATGAAATACCAAACCAAACCAAAATAAACCGAACCAAACCAAACCAAACGCAAGGGCCCATCAAAGGCAGGGAGGAAGGCAGACTGTACGGCTTTAAACTTCAGTTCTGACCCTTCCTAGCTGTGTGATCTTAGGCAATTGACCTAAGTTTTTTATCCTTCAGTTTCCTCATCTGTAACACGGGGTTGATGTCGATGCCTGGCTCCCAGGGCTACTGTGAGAACTAAACGGGTTACTATGGGTGAAACACTGAGAACAGTGCCTTGCTCATAAAAGGGTTCTGATGTGGCTGGTGACCTTGCTGACCTCTGAGATGGGCAGTCCATTGACTCAACCGAGGCAGGTTAGCGTAGCCTAAAAATGTCCTTGAAGGGGTCCATAGGTAGAAGCATTTCTTTCTAGGCATCCGACAGTAGAATGAACTCTCTCATCCTGAAATAACACTGAGCACACACAATTGTCATCTGTCACCTTCACAGGCTGGCTAAAATTGGGTTTAGATCACGGCACAACTTTGTGGTACCATATTAAATAAAAATGCCCGGAAGGAAAATACAATAATGTGCAAAATGGTTTTTAAAAATGACTACTTGTACACAGGTGTTTTTAGCTCAGCTCTAGATGAGTCACCTTGGAAGGAACAAGGTAGCAGAAGGACTTTCGATAACCACATGCAAAGGAAGAAAGTTTCCGAAGGTTCCCGTGTCTACAGAACGTGTGTTCCGAGGGGGAGCTGAGGAAATGCAGATGAACAGGAAAGGGTGCCCGTCCATCTGTTGAAAACAAATATGCCTGTTTGGACATAGTTCTATTTTGCCCTTTACATCATTTGAAAAAATTTGGCTCTTGTAGCTTTAATTTGATTTTGTGCAGAGTATGTGCTGAATAAATACTTGTTGCTTGATTAATTGATAGTGTCACCTCAATCTAGGACTGGGGCAGAGGTGGAAACAGCCTGATGTCCTTTCACATACTAATCCTCAAATATTCGACAACTCTGCTTTTGGAGAAAATTCTTCCTGACCTGTGGCCTAGAGAAACAAGCACTCAACATGTCTACTTAATGTGGGTTTCTCCAGAAAAATAGTTTGAAGTTGAGTAGTTTTAACTTTGACACGACTCACATCACTATTTTGGCAGCACTAAAGGAAAACATAATCATATTTGGATGCAGAAAACGAGGGTCCTCGATCCCAATCTTTCCAATGAGGTATTCTGCTGGGATGAAAGATGATAATTCTATAGCTCCAGCTTGGGTCTAACCAGTGTGTCTTGCATGCTTGGAGGAAGCTAACGTGGCCACCACCAAGGGAGAGAAAGAGGAAAGGATGGTGGGTATTGCAGCAGTACAAGGGGGCTGATCAGAGTGCAAGGTGGACAGTAATAGGAGGTCTGGAGGAAAGGAAGACATGTAGGGCCATGTGTTTGTTTTAGCAAAAGGTTTTTCATCTCTGCCAACCATAAAGGATAAGACAGGCTGGGTAGTAGTTGTAGGCTTTGTTACCAAAGGAAGAAATGAGATGGCCAGAAAGCTGAAAAATTCACAGGGGCAGATAGAGGAAGGAAAGACAGAAATGTAGAGAAGAAAGAAGAGGAACAATAAAATATATAAATTAGTGCTGACTTCTCTATTAAGATGAAGGTAAAAAAAAAAAAGACAGAAGGTTAAGAATATTAAAGCAGTTTTTATTAAGAGATATCTGTTACATGCTTTTAAGTCAAGGTCTATTGTAAAAGGCTGCCTCACAAGAGTATAAAAATGACCTGGTCAGAAATAATATTGTGAGGATTCTCTAACTGATTAAAATGGGATGAGTCAGAGAACATGAAAATGGAAAAACATCTCCCTACCTCAACATCCCTCTCAAACCCCTTTTACTGGTAGAGGAGATGCTCCTGTAACTCTACTTTGCTCACAAAAAGCAGCGAGGAATGTAATTTTGTGCAATTCCAAACCTTCTACCAGGTGTTTGTGTTGTTATCAATGAGTCAATAATTCTGTTTTTCGTGTAGGAGAGCTCCTGGGCACAGACTTAGTGGCAGAAGGTAAATCTTGTTTGTTACTGAATGTGTGATAGATATCAGTCTTCATAATAATGAATATTGAGCCCTGTTGTGTTTGAAGAGAGTAACTGGTATAGATTATATTGCATTTAGGGAAAAGTTTGCTTCCTTAATGTAGAGCCAGATTATATTATTCCTGAAAATTAACATTTGTGTTTGGCAGGTTTGCGTGTGTGTGTGTGCACGTGTGTGTGTTTCATTCATGAGTTACCCACTAAACAATCAACTTCCTTTGGTGCCCATCATGAGAGAAAGACATTAAAAGAGAGGTAATAAAGAGTAGAGACAGAGACAGGACAGAGGATACAGCAAGGGTGACCTGCAACCACTCATCCTTTGGTCACACAGAGGGCTGATCCTCTTGTTAAGATGGACAATAGTACAGGACAGAGATCTGAAACAAGTGGACACATGTCACTGGTAAAGGGAAGGAGCCACCAGCGCCATGTAGTGGCCGTGGGCACAACTCAAGAGCATCAGTGTCCTCACCTACACTAGACAATGACGGATGTTGAGATAGCTGGCCTTTGGGTACGGATATATCTGGAGTTATCAAATCTGGGACAAGTGAGGAATTAGGGGAGCTTGGGATTCATATCCGTCCCCATCTTGGAGTAAAGAAGGTCTGTCAAGTGAGAGTGACAGTTCACTGAAAGCGCCCCATGCAGGCCCATGAGAAGCATACAAATATGACTAAAAAACACGGTGAGACATACTTCATCTGTGTCCTTCATGAGTTAACCTCAACATCAGAAAAGATGTTTCACTCGTGGAAAACAAACATAATACGACCACCTACAAAAAGAGAGTGTGCAGAACTTTAAAATAGAAAAAAGCAATGCCTATATAGAATAGTTAAAGAAAAGTGTTTATTATAGATGTGTGTGTGTGTGTGTGTGTGTGTGTGTATGTCTGTGTGTGTGTGCATAGAGAGTGAAAAGAGCAGATTATAAAATATGTGCTAAAAGAAGCCAGACACAAAAGGGTCGAGAGAGGTAGGCCACATTTTGTGATTCCATTTATATGAAATATCCAGAATAGGTGCATCTTTAGAGATAGGAAGCAGATTGGTGGCTGCCAAAGGCTGGGGACGAGAGAGAACAAGGCAGTGATTGCTTCATGGGTAAGGAGTTTCCTTTGAGCTGATAAAAAAGGTTCTGAAACTTCATGGTGATTGGTTGCACAACATTATTAATGCACTAAATGACACTGACTTGTATATTTTAGAGTGGTAAAAATGATAAATTTTGTTATAAATACTTAATCAAAATTTTAAAAAAGCACACACACTGAATCAATCCACTTATGAATAGGAAAACTGACAATTATACAAGTAGGAATAAAATATTAAAAGAGAATGAGGCCCCACCTACAGTTTCTGAGGGGGGGGGGGGCGTGACACATAGGATCTGGGCTTTGGAAGATGTTTTCCAGTCTTTTTCTTTCTGGGTAATACATAGGCTTTGGCTAAGTGATAATTTGGTTCATTCCATGTCTCCAATTTTTGTACTTTATGTGATATATCAGGACAGACTTTCCAGAAACAGACCCTACAAAAAAGGTAGTCAGAAAAACAATGCCAGTCCAAAGAGACAGAAAGAAATAGTAACTATCAAGATGAAATTTAGAATGCTGCATAGCAATTTCAAATGAAATGACAGGAAATAAGTGGAGTGTCAGACTTCAGCTGTACAGGAAGTCATATGAGCAAAAGAGGAAATCCAAGAAGAGCAAGATGTGGAGGAGCAAACGTGGACCAGAACTGTTCAAAGCAAAGGGCATAGGAGACTAACCTAAGGAGAGGCAGCTTTGTACAAGAAAGAAGAAAAGCAGGACATGAAAGAGCTGAATAATAATAAAGAGAAACAAAAGAGATAAAGACTAAATTGACCCCAGAAATGGACTGAAAGCCCCACCCAGGAAAGAAGGAAGCAATTGTTTAGGAAATAAAGACCACAATAGGAAGGGTGGAAGGGGAAAGAGGAAAGAACACTCAAAGGAAGAGCTTAAACAGTTAAAGACAACCTTCAAGTGAGGCCACTCAATCGATGTAGAAAAATAATCACAGTGGTGGGTGGGTTTTGTGGAGACCATGGAAAAAGAGAGAAAGGTGGGGAGACACCGGAGCAAATGTTGTGGAAATCAAGGACCATGACGGGGACTTGGTTAAAAGTTTGGGTGACAGAATGATCAGAAATACTAAGCAAAATAAATTTCTGACAACATGAAGGGTATGCATGAGAAGTAGTTGGTCCAAAAAAAAAAAAAAAATGCACAAAAACATTTGAGAATTCTGTAGAAAGAAAAATGAATAATGGAGATGTTTGTAATGGAATAGTTTCAAGGGCAATAAAAGCTATTTATTTTTTTGCGCATAGATGTCAGCTAATGTTGGAGGTTAAAAGTGAAAGACAAATGACACAAGAAAGATATTCCTAAAAAATAAGTCAAAATAAGTTATAGCACATAGCTTTCTTGGTAGCTCTGTCAAATACTATTGTTCTCATTTTGTACGTAAGGAAATAGCATGTAAGAGGTTTGGTATATTTTCCATAATTCTAGGCTCAAAAATGCTAACAGGATTTTAAGGTAGTTCTGCTTAACAGTAATGTGCATCTAGATTTTCCTCATATAATAAATTTCATAAAGATTTATTCATGATATTTTGGGTTGATTTTGAACATCATCCTGGAAATGGGTGTAAAAACCCATTTTTAATTTGACATTACTTTTGTTACCTAATTTCATTAAGTTCCATTTTTTGGACCTGTCTGATAGCCAAACATCTCTTCTCAAACCTCCTTCTCGCACGTTTCAGCCAGTGGTGCTGCTATTGCGTGAGCAGCTCATGTGTTTCTGGAAGCTTGAATGATGAAAACAGACTATTTTTTATTAATAGCATATACACTTTGTTGACTATTCTAAGAACTGAGCCATTGACAGGCATGTTGTTTGCATGGAAGAATGCATTTCTGAGCTCCAAGGCAATGGTCTCAGAAGCAATTATTTAAAACACCACCCATTTATTTTATGTTGAAGATTGTCTATAAAATATGTCCATCATTTTATCTTTTGCTTCTAATTAGGTACAGTGACCTTTGTGGTTATTGATTTCTGTTCTGAATGTTGTCTTACAGAAAAAAATCAAGATTTTGTTTACATCTATTGTTGCTGCAGCTATTAGTTCTTTTCAAGAGATTGTTAATTAATATTAATCACTTAATTCCCTTCACTAAGTCTTCACTATGAACTTCTGAAATAAGTATTATTATCTTTACTAAACAGATGAAGAATCTGAGGCTCAGAAGGATTGGGTAATCTATCCAGGGTCATACTGCTTCTAAGAGATAGAAATTAAAATTGATCCCCTTTCAACTGACTTCACAGCCATTACTAGATATTTTCAAACTAGAAGCAGAAGAATAAAAAAGGTTTTAAGACAAAATATTATTCATTCACTCAGGAAAGACTCATCAGGGAGAAAAGCAGAAAACTGGTATTGACCTAGCATTCGGAAGATGATGGGAAATTGAATTAGAAAACAGTCCTGGCCCGAGAGGCCTCCAAATACTAAAAGGAAGGACAGACTTAACATCAAACAATAATAATGAAGCTTGGTAGGTTCAGCAGTTAAGGTGACTTGGGAGGGTGGAGGAAGGCATCAAACAGAAAGTCACATTCAGCCATTTGTTAAGGAGGAAAGCAGGTATCAGGACAACAGGGTGCCGGAAAGAGCAAGGAGGCCGGAAAGAGCATACTACTCTTATTGCCTTAATCATCTTCCTAAAACACACATTACATTTTATTTTTTACTGGAATTTACTTTGTATGTAAAATATTATTTGTGCAGTTTTCTGTTATCACTTTAAAGGATAATATGATCTTCTTATCTTTTTCCCTCTCAGACCGCCAAATCTAGCCAGTTCTCCTAAAGAGGGGCCCTGTCTACCATGGTCAAAGAGAATGATGTATAACTCTCCCCAGTAACCTCCGAGGGCAAAAATGAGTTTTAAGAACTTGAGGTTTCTCCTCTGTGAATGTCTGGCACCTTTGAGCTCTGACAATAAAAAATTGCCCTGGCTTCAGAATAGTTTCAGGATGCACAACCAATTCTGTCAAGTGCAAGAGAAGGTCACAGACGGATCCCTGAAAAAGCCAGAATCATGAAAATATGTATGGTTGCAGATGAATCAAAGGGGACAGAGAGTGACCCTCTGTTATCATCACTTCATCACTCAGCTAGGTAAAACTCCAGGAGACAAGGGTCAGACGACTACCAGGAAGGACAAGTGGAATCAGCATAAACTTATCATAATTAATATCATCATCATTAGTAAATTTGAAGTCTATTCATGTCAATATACTGGGCGCAGGTACCTGCAGAATGATTAAAAAGGCATAGTTTATAGCTCTAAATGTGACCTGGGCGGAGAAAGTAGCATATTTCTTTAGCTTTATATTTGTATATATTTTTTATTTAACTGCAATAGAGAAATAGGTACCCTATTGTTTAAAGTTCACATGTAAGTATCACTAGCTAATATGGCAAATCCTTGGCATTAGGGATCTAACACTTTTAGTACTTCCTTTTTGTTGTTCTTGCTCAATTTTCATGAAATTCAGACTGCTTATTTCTTCAATATTTTATTGTGTTTGTATCTTAAATCATGAAATTTATAATTTAAACCACTTTATACGTGTACATTAGGTACAGGCACAATATTAAGCCTCCACCTTCACTATCCACTTCTAGAAATTGTTTCTATCCCAAACAGAAACTCTATACACATTAAACAATAGCTCCCCATTCTTTCATCCCCCAAGTACTTGGTAATCTCTATTAGACTTCCTTAGACATTTTATTTGTCAGAAATAAATTCAAATTCACAAGCTGCAAGGCTCATGTGGAACGTCACTTGAGAGGTGACTGAGTTCAATTAATGTTGACCACGTCCATCTCAATTCAGCTGTGTTGGCTTGGTCTCATGTTATATAGATATATAGAATTTGGGGATCCTTGAAAATGTCAGATTTTATGCTACTTAAATATTAGGAGTCTATTTGTTGTTTTTTTCTTACTAGGCTTTCAACCCTAATTGGATGCACACTCACACACCAACTTGTAAGTGTGTGTACGCATCAACACAAAACTCTTTTGATGTCTCCATGTAAAAATATTATTGCCTGTGCCAGGCAAAGCAGAACAGGAACTGATAATGAGAAAATGCTTTATTTTCTAAACTGTAGATTATAGGCACTAAGAAAGTGTCTCAGAATATTACCAAAATCTCTCATTGATTAAGAAAACAAACATTAAAAAGAAAAATAAAAGTTTACTTTGGACCTTTTAAATTTTAGCCAGAGAGAGGATTTTGCCTTTGGAATAAAAACAAAGAAAAAACAAAACAAAATGCTGTAGAAGGCTCCAAAAGTTAAGTAAAAGATAAGTACCCAATCAATAAGAAATGTCAGTGTAAAATGAAGGGGAAAGGCTTGTCATCTCTGCAGATAAGTTTTATACCTCAACTCACTGCGTTGGAAATATCAGAACATATGGGGAGTAAAAAAATGGGATGAAGGGGGATTAATGGAAAAACAATTTTATCTGTCAAAGATCACTACAAAGCACAACAAAAAGCAAGTGAACCAAAGCAACGGTAAAGGGCATATTCATCAATAATCTTGGCTGTGTTTTAAAGGTGCATGGTTGCCACAAAAACATCTCCATCATCACATAAATACAATTTTATTGTTTATCTGAGTTGGGAATGACATTTATTACCTCACATACTCCCTTTTAAAGCATCATGTTTACTTAGCTAGCAGTGCCTGTCAGAGTGTCTGCCTTTGGAAAAGAACACCTCCCTCATCTTGGCTAAACCTTAAATAAATTATGCATTAAATCATATTTTTGCTTTGAAACATATTTTGTACCAAGAACAACAATTTCAACCCACACCCAATACTGGATATATATATTAATAATTTAAGGAAAAAATTGCTTGAATTCCTCTGTCTACAGTTCATGAATTTATAGTGTAACATGATTAAATGAATCCACAGCTAGGCATCGAGCTATTGAGCAAGTGTCCGTTCACCAAGATGGCCTATATGAATAATTGGAGCTTCTAAAGGAAAACATTTGTTACGCAAATCAATCAAATCCATCTGGTCTGACACAACTGGTCATCATTCCTGCATGAAATGACATTTATGTTACATGAATATGTATTTGATTCAGAGAAAATATGATAGGGAGAATACATTCCTTTAATAGGGGTTCTTTTAATATAGTGAAAATTTTACTTTGTCAAGGAGTTGAAGTGTCTGTTGATACCACTCTGACAAAGTCAATTCTGGACCAGTTAAAATTATGTAACTGAGGACTGACTTTATTGTTTCCTAATTTAATTTTACTTGAAATATGTTCTTATTGCAGAAGAGTATTCCAGGAGTTACGACACAGGAGATGTATAATGAAGGTGGTAAAATTAAAAATGCTACTTAAATTAAAACACAAGGGAAATTGAAAAAGGAGAAATAGACACAGGAGTGTCCACCCTCCTACCACTTAGCTTTAGAAGATCAAACTAAAGGTCCCTTTAGGACCAAGGTAATTCTCAAAAGAATTTTAGGGAAGTTTCCACAATCTTCAGAAGTAACCCGAGCAAAACCTCATACTGTAGTGGTAGCAAAGTGTTACAGAGGCCACACTTTTATATAGGGACTCAGCCTTGATGTTAAGCCATGTTAATTCACATGTATGTGTCAGACCACCTTCATTAATATATGTACTTCCTCTTATATAGATTCTACACATCACAGGAACTTTGGGAAAGAAGGCATCATTCAAGTCAGTTGCCTGAACTTCTATTTTTAGGTCAACAATTTGGTGATTCATGTTGATAAATGTAACAATTATATTTAGATAAGCATCAACTGCTTTCCATATTAAACATTCTTTTCCTTTTGCATGTTTTTATACTTAAGAGATTATTTCAGAAGTCAGTGAAATATGACCACTAACCTCTTCTTTTCCTGTAGATGGCTTATTCCACTTTATTACCTTATTTCATAAACTTATGTGAATGCTCTTATTTAGGGACCAATTCTTCCTTTCATTCTTTAATTTGGAAGACTGTGTTGAGAAGCCCCACATCCAATAGGTATCCAATACACGGCTCTACTCTTACAGCATTTTCTGGCAGTTGCAACCATAGGCAGGCTATCGCTGCAAGAATTTGGCGAGAATCAATGAAAGTGAAAGACTGAATATACACATGGTAATGGCCAGACTGTATGTGACAACAGAACTCTGATCCATAAACTTCTGCAGTAATCAGCCCAGAACATTGAGGATGTGGTCAATGTCTTCCAGACTCCCCATCTTTATCCTGCCTTCCAACTGAGACAAGTCAGAGAAAGCCATGTTCCCCAACCTAATAACCGAATAAGGTGACCACTTCTGGTTAGCCCACCTCCCACTTCCCCAGGCCAACTACTTCCAATCCCAGCATAACTGAAACTTCCCTTTCTTTTTTTCATTGTAAAGCTTTCCCACTTTTACATCTGTCATTTTTGAGTCTGCCAAATGCATATGATGGCTGACTCCCTTGCTACAGAAAGCTCTGAATAGAGACCCTCAGTTTTTTCTCATTTGGGGCGTCTTTTCTTATTTCCACAACAGTGTTCTATGAGAATCAACTGGCCATAGGAAACTTAAAATTAAGAGTATTTCATATTTTATTATTTGTAATAGGTGTACTCTCCTTTGTTATCAGTAAGATTCATAAACCTATGTTGTGTATAAATTGACATGTCTATCTGTCTGTCTATCTATCTCAAAGACCAGATTGTCAGGCATTTAGCAGCACACCCTAGGGTTTACACTCTTGTGAGATATAGATTAGGAAAAAAAATTGACCCACTTACACAGGAAAAAAACCATAGGCTTTGCGTAGGAAAAGACAAATCAGACTCCTCAGAAAATTTCAATTGGGTGTGGTCTAACTTGAGTTTGGAATTCAAAGATGTATTACTTATGCTGTCAACAGATACTTCCTCCAAAGGATCTTGGGCAGTTCTATCCCTGAGCTGTCTGATGGAAGGTCACAGGAAACCGTTCTGGAAGGACACACCCAAATTCTGACTCATCTACTATTCCATAGATCAAGTCTTGCTGAAGATAAGCCCTTATTCAAGATCCATCATAACCCTGATTAAATACCACAAACGCAGGGTTCATTCTTCTAAGACATGTGAATTACAACTAACAGATCCCTGAAATGTAAAATGATGAAGACTGTCTTTCTCAAATTCCTCACTTATAGGGAATGAATGGTTGGTTGGTTTGTTTCGATGGCTGGTGGCTATAAAACAAGCAAAATAAAACTAGCTACTTATGTTTTAATGAGGTCTTTCTTCAAATTGCCAAGGTATTAGAAGAAATTGAAACAAGTTTTAGCTTAGAGAGACTTACTGCCATTACAAAAGTCCCTACACAAAGATGCTTTGTCTGACAATCTGCCACTGGCTGGCTGACTCTGGAAGGAGAGCCTAGTAGGACCGGAAGGTACTGCCCGGAACCCAAGTGTGGGGAGGACGGGATTCTTTCTGATGAGAGCTCAGTTGTGGGGTTTCTGACTGGTCCCATTATTCCAGGAAAAATAACAACACATATTCATAAAATATATTCCCAACAAACCACAGAACTGGGACAAATACAACATTTATTAATGTGCAAGAGATTAGTCTTCCGTCTTTCCCTACCTGTCTTTAGTGATTCCCTCTAACTCGTCCCCAGGTAAGACTTGGAGCAGATCCCTGGGGCTTTTTAATATTAGAGAGTGGAGCAGTAATAAGAGACAAGACTGGGGAGGAAGGGAGAGAAGAAATTTTAAACAGGCCCTTGGAGCTTGGGCTTGATGGTAAGTAGGCATCTTTCAAATGGGTTCATAGAAACAGACTCTGAGGCAGAAGTTGATTGCAGGGGGTTAATTGACAAGAATGAGAGGGGATCAACAGGATTGGGCATAAGGGCAGAACCTAACCACAACGTGGTTGCCATGGAGACAGCCAATCCTATGAGGAGCTGTGCTGCATGTGATTCTACTGGAAGCCATGCACAAGAGTGAAAGTGAAATGAGAAATGTGACTTTTGAATTCTCTTACCAGTATGCCATTTCTGAGTGTCACTTCTTATGGGGGTATCTCAAGGAAGTCAGACAGTTTCTTGAGCCATTTGACTCTGACTCTAAGCAGTTCTTTATTTCTTTAGATGCTACCTCCCAAGATTGGATTCTGTGAATATGCCATGCATAGAATTGTATAGCAATTGAGAAGTAATCCATTATTACTCATGCAACAAATATTTATTAATTATCCTTGCGTTAAGCCATATACAATCTGTTGGTTGAATAAAGAGACAGACTCCTTGTGCCATCAGGTGTTATTAGGGCTATCAAAAGGTCTGTAGCAGAGCCCTATGTGAAAGCCAAAAGGGCAGAGGTCAGGTCCATGTTGTAGGGAAAAAATGCCACCAGGGAAGGGATGCTTGGGTTGTATTTTAAAAGATGGGTAGATATTTGTATAGCTCGGTCAGAAGGAATGGGGTGAGCCCAGGCTGCTGTGGCTCAGTTGGTTGGAGTGTCATCCCATAGACCAAAAGGTCATGGATTTAATTCCCTATTAGAGCACATACCAGGTTGGAGGTTCATTCCCCTCTTGGGGCATGTACCAAAAGGCAACCAATAGATGTTTCTCTTTCACATCGATGTTTCTTTCTCTCTCTGTCTCCCCTCCTCCCTGTCTAAAAGCAATCATAAAAAAATGTCCTTGGGTGAGGTTTTTTTTTTAAAAAAAAGGAATGGAGTGAGACAATCAAGTAGAGAAAGCAGAATGTACAAAAGACAAAACTCAGAGTCACAAAATAGCCTTCCATCAGCATTAAAACCTAGTTACATCGCTCATCTGCTAATTTCACATAATATTTTATAAGTCATTTGAAAGTACTAATTTCCTGCAACATTTTATAAGCAGTTGTGGTTGGCATCATCTATGATGGTCCCAAAGATGCCCACCTCCTGCTATTCACTGCCTTGGGTAATCATTCTCCTTGAGGTTGAACGGGACACAGTGACTTGCTTCTAATGAATAGAATATGGCAAAAGCAAGAGTGTGTCATTTCCATAATTAGTATATCACTTCCAAAGAGCCTGTGGTCTACTGCTCACTCAGCCTTTTGCTTGTGCGCTCTGTAGAAATGCACCTGACGTGTTCTGAACTGCCCTGTGGAGAAGCCCACAGGACAATGAAGGCCACAGCCAACAGCTGAAGGGGACCTGAGGCTCTCAGAACAACAGCCCACAAGTGAATGTGGAAGCACACTCTAACCCAGTAGAGACTTCAGAAGAGACCACAGAATTAGCTGACACCTTGACCCCAGACTTGTGAGAGACCCTGAGGCAGTGACACGAAGCTGAGTTTCACCTGGATTTCTGACCCATCGAAAGTTGGAGACCGTAAATGAGTGTCGTTGTAAGCTGCTAAATTTTGGTGTAATTTGTTACACAGCACTAAATGACTAACTTAGCATGCTACCCTTTGTAAAATGCATTCTACTCTCATCAATGAGGATAACAGCTGATTTCCCATTAAGACAAAGTTTCTCTTTTTTAATCAGATATGGAACTTTGCATCCAGCCTAGACTTAGAAATTCTCTTTAATGTTCCAATAACTTTCCTACGTATGGCTGAGCAGACCAGATGGCACTGTGTAAAAGATTTCTGTACACCAAGTACCTCTAAAGAAAGATTTTACTAACACAAGAGTCAGAACTAATATTATCAACATTTTCCACTATACTGAAGTTCTGTATATTTTTAAAGACAAATTTAAATATACTTTTTAAAGTCCTGGGGAATAGCCATGCTAAGAATATATTGCCTCTTCTCTAGGACAAGGCTCTGGAGACCTGCAGCAGTGTCCTACCAAAGATTTATATTTAAGGGTCTATTTTGATTAATATACTGTTTCCTGGATGGTCTTATTAGTGTTGGGATGATTGGCATATCATATCTCTCCAAGGACAGGCCCAGCAGTCACACAGAAATGTGCCTTGGTTCATTCAAGTGGAAGAAGTTGATATTTTGCCTGCTACAGAAATCACTCAACTATCCCATGTTTTATACAAGGCTTTGAAAACCACAATCAAAATTCACTCCTGACTAGTATCAAAATACATTCCAGGAGCAGTTTGGACTGGCCTGCCTCTGTCAACATTTCAAACCATTGGCTTGAACCCTAATCAAAGGCCGCAATTCACATCCCTCTGATGAATTTATACGATGGGCTACTGGATCTGAAAAAATCAAGTGTTCAAGTTACCAGGGATGTTGGCAGTCACCTCGTATAATCAGTCACTGACACCATCCCCTCCACAAGGAAAATATCCACCTGTCAGTGCTCTAATATACTACTCAGTTTCTATCTACTCATCAAAGAATTTTAAAATCTTGACTTCTGTTTCATGTCTTTGTTCAAAGATTTTGTATGATGGGATATAATGGAAGTTTTCTATGGTTTATTTTAGGTGATTGGTGAGTTTCCCATATCAGGTATGACAGACATTTCTTCTGGAACACATCTTTTAAGGACCTGTGGCCCTTGTCTGATGAGTTTGTTTATATAATTCAATACCAATTACATGTCAAAAACTCTTTTTGATTTTTACGTTTTATTTTGGAAAGTCTCTAACACCCAGGGAAATAGGGAGAACGTTCAGATACTTACTCTTCAGCTTCCACAATTATTGATAAAGCCAGTATTCCTTGCCTCCTCTCCACCTCTCCTACCACAGTTGTTTATTTTAAGTCAAATCCAAGATATCTTTTTATTTCATCCATAAATATTTCAGTATGTGCTGATAAGAGATAAGGACCCTTAAAAAAACAACCACAGTACCATTATTATACCTAAAATTAAAACATATCCTCAGTACTCTCCAGGTTTAGCCTTTAATTGTCTTAAGCATACTTATATAGTTTATTTGTTCAGGTGAGGGTGCAGTCAAGGCTTACACACTTCCTTTGGCTGCTATATCTAGTAGGGCTCTTTGAATCTGTGACAGCTCCTTTGCTCACCCTGTTTTTGTGTTTGTTCTTATACCTTGATATTTACATGGAGGCATTATTCAATTCAGATGTGATTCATGATGCCTGATATTTATTCATCCATCCAATCACCCAGGCACACTAGTTCTAGCACCTCCTCTGAAAGGCCACAGAGGAAATGTTCTCTGCTACACAATTAAAAAAGTTCGAGAGGAAGTGAGGGGAGACACATTAGTGTTCCTAAATCTCACATATTTTTTAAAAAGTAATGGCTTCTATTACATTAAAAAATATACATGTAGAAAAGAATTAAATCACGAAACTACTAATTGTGAAGGAGAATTTAAAAGTTCATCAGAGACATAAGAAAAGTTTGTAAATAATAATAAAAAGTAGAAAATAGTAAGTATCAAAAGAGAGATAGAAAAATATGGTTTAAGGGGTTCAGAGAAAGAATAAAAGAATTATTTTCTTTCCATTATTTTGCATAAGTTATATATATATATGTATATATATATATATACATTCTTAATCTACATAAGAAAATTAAATTAGCATTCATAATAACCATAACTGAACTTAACTATATAAGTTCCAGTAAGGTATTTATTTATCGCATTTATTTCCCCCTGTGAAAAATGGACAGTTTTTGAGAGCATAAAATGAAATAATGTATGTAATACATTTAGCAGTGTGCATTTGCCCATTAGCACCTTTAAAATTTTGTTGCTCTTGTTTGGTGATGGCTCATGTGTCATTTCAGCTGATGTGAACTGAGATAAAGAACTGAAAAACATAAGTTGAAGCCTTTGTCTGAATAAATAATGCCTTTTCTTTTTCTATGTAACTGTGAAACAATCATGATGTAGTGTGGGCTGCCAAAATTCTGGTTTTACATTAAACTATCTTACATGATTCTCATGACCCTAATATATATTGGTGAGGCAATGCCTTTTTTATTTTTTATTTTTTTATGAACAGTAAAGACGAATTTCTATTTTGTGACGGCCTAAATTATTCAGGCATGCCCAATGCAGAGAAAATCGAATGTTTTCAGACATGTTCAATTGCACCTTGGTTTTTAACTGCGAGCCAGTCAGGACACTGCAGCAAGACCCTTTTTCATACAGCCTGATGTTTCTTCCTTTCCTGCAGACAAGTCCTGTTCCATGCTTTTTTCATATGTGAGTTGAATGCTTCTAATTTAGAATCTGTCACCTTCATCACCTCCCAAAGCTCTCAGAACACCAGGGAGGATATTCTTTGTCATTCCATTCTCCAATGTTCTTCTAAATTTCTCTGTTATTATTTGCCTGAAAAATCTTGGTCATTGGAATTTCAAATTCTGAACACCATTTTCCAGCTACCCCATTTTATAGATCAAATTTCATTTTTAAAAACAATTAAGTATTAGAATAACATAGTAGGGTCTCAAAGAATCTATTAAATTTATGAGACAGTAAAGCTGAAGCACTTCAAACTACAGTCTGCAAATTAAAAAAGAACCACTGGAGTTCAAATTAAACAGAAATGAAACCGGTGGAATTTAAATAATTATTTAGGCTTTAATGCTTAAGTACATTATTTATGAACTAGAATTAAATAACACTTAAAAACAAATTCATTTATGAATTCAGCATCAATTGAGCTTGCTTCTGTTTCAGAGTTTTGGTTGATTATTATCATGAAAAAGTGGCTATACTTACATTAATTATTAAAAAGACATTTGAGATATCATATCAGCATTTAGAATAAACCTGAATGCCAAGGAAACTGTCTTAGAGGGTTGGTTCCCACAATTTATATCAAGAGATTTCTTTGTGTGCATGTCAAACTGCTTGAGGGTATTATAATTTCTTTTTTTAAGAAAAGCAATTCTATATTCATAAAAGTCTTTAAAAATTCAAAGCAACTAATTGGAAAGAAGTATTGAATTCTGTATATATTTTTATCAGTTTCTTTCTTAGAAGTTGTATGTAAAGGTCATAATAAATACAGATACCAGATTATATTGTTGTGCACCTCAAACATTTATAATGTTATAAACCAATCTTACCTTAACAAAAAATGGTAATGATATTATATATAAAGACTAAATACTGCTCAGTTTTTGAGAGTTTTACACATATTTGAAATTCTGCTCTCTATGTATTTTTTAGGCTATAATTTCTGACTGTAGGTAAACATAGAACTAATTAAGAGTTCTCAATTAGTTCTTGGTTGGTTGTGCAGTTCATGGCAATCTTTCCAAGGAAGGAACAAAGGTTGCTTTCCTGAAAGATGGCTAGAAGGAACCTTAAGGCACAATGGAAAACCTGAGGGACTTGGAAAAGACAGATGTTTGCAGGCAAGGCTGAATGGCAGGTATGTGGCTCAGCTTCTGTGCCCTGAAGGGCAGAGTGAAAGTCACCCTAAGGGTTCTTTGTGTAAGTTCCAACAAAGCAGACTTAAAGATCATATGTGATCATTTGTTGCTCTTGTTGTGTTTATGAAAATGAACAGGATAAATTAAAACTGGACTTAATGCAGTCCCTTTAATGACAAGGAGGGTAGTCTTAAGGAGAAAAATCGCGATTAAAGGAAAATCACAATGCTCAGTGGTAGACTATAAAGTAGTGCAGCTGTCTTTAAAGTTTCTTTTCATTTAAAATTTGTTTTCATTTGAAAGGTAAACCACATCTGTGACATCATCAAAGACACTTACTTTACAAGCAAGAAGAATGTCAAATGCCTTGCAACTGGATGTCTTCCCAATAAGACAGTCTCCCAGATTTAGAGACTGGTCTGTGGGTTATGTTGCATAAATTAACATGTGTGTTCTGTTTTCATAGAGCATAGGCCTATGATCTCATTACCTGAGTGATTGTCTGTATGTATGGGCCTCACTTAATCCAGTCTGCATCTCTGCCTCCTGAGACTCAATGGTTTGGCTGAACTAAGTGGCTGGGTTGGTGAAGAATGGGGTGGTCTGTGGACTTCACTTTAAAAATAGTTTCTCTTTTCTATCCTAATGATTTGGACAGGAAGGACCCAGAGGTCTGAGAGGGGGAAAACCTAAAATATTCCCCTCAGCCCAAACTAAGTATAGTGGGCAAAAAGGGCTTTGGACAGGTTTGATGTGCCTTGTACACCTTCCTCCAAAGAAGCCTTTTTTTCTTTAATGTAGGACATTGAAAAATTAATCCCTGACTTTTGTCACCTAGTGGTTATTGTTCTAATGATGCCTTTTAACTCTGTTGCCAAATCGGTTGCCCCCAGAATACAACAAGGATGCCAACTTGTTAAATTGAGCATGCCGTTGCCCGGGGACAGCCAACTGACTTGGAGTCTGCAAGATCCTTCCTCATGTGGGGAGGCCACCCTCCCCTCCACACCCCCACTCTTATTAGAGATTTCTGGACCCAAGGGTAGGTAGGACAATGACCATATCCAGCTAGAAGCAGCTATAGGAGCACAAGACCTTTGCCCATTGCCCTTTATAAGATTATAAAGGGTCTTAAGTCTCAGAGGGGGGAATTGTTACAGAGCAGGGGTCCGTTCCCCAAATAAATAAGTACATTAATTAATTTTAAAAAATCCAAGAAGAGGGAAGACTCCCAAACTCCTTCTATAAAAATAAATAAATAAATAAATAAATAAAGCACTCTCTAGTGCACCAAGTCATGTACACACACACACACACACACACACACACACACACACACAAGAAGTTATATTTAAAGGTCATAATAATACAGATATCAGATTATATTGCTGTGCACCTCAAATATTTATAATGTTATAAACCAATTTTACCTTAACCAAAAATGGTAAGGATATTATATATAGACTAAAGACTGCTCAGTTTTTGAGAGTATTACACATATTTGTCAAATTTTGCTCTTTATGCATTTTTAAGGCTATAATTTCTGACTGTAGATAAATATAGAACTTATTCAGAGGTGTCCCAGTCAGATACCATAAGACAATCCTCCATGTGTCTAATGATATGACTGATTTGATAACTGACAAAAGTCCTTTGCCCCTAATGCAGCTGACAAGGCTTATGTAAATGCTGTTCCTGAATATAATGAACACTTGACTATCCCTACGAGTTTCCACTTCAACCTGAGCTACTTACCTGAATCTAGGGTATTTTTTGAGAATAGTTAAAAAATAAATATATGTGAAGTAGTACAACAGTTTGACATCTAGGCTTTAGCAAAGTCACTGTCCCATGTAATTTATAACAGGAAAGAAATCACTGGGACCAAAAGCATATGCAATAACACAATGTGAAGCTGTCACATCAGTTCAGTGTCAGTCTCTAGTTCACCACAGCAAAAAGCTTTCTCTCTTCCTATTTCTTATGCGTTTGCTACCACCTTCCTGTCCACTCCTTTTACTAATTACAGACCCTGACCAACTGCAATGATGTGGAAGAGACTTAAGAGGCATCTTGCCCACCTAGTGACCACAGCGCATCCTATAATGTTGTGAGCAGGAGGACGCTACTATTGCGAAGTCATGTATATGGCACTTTAAGCATTGTCTTTCTTGTCAGGACAGCTATGTTGCTATTCAGTCACTGAAGATGATGTATGTAGCTTTTCTGAAAACCCACCTGTGGTTTCTATGGAGTGCGATTTCTGGGTACGACTCATTTTTTTTTATGACTTTCCCTATTGAGTATTATTTTAATGCAGTAGGATAAGGAAATGAGCCATTTCATTTTTTTATTTCCAATTTCATGAAATGCTTTTCAACTTGATTAATGTTCAAAGCCAATATTTGAATGGGTGCATAATGTAATTAAAATTTCATGGAACTGCTATAATCATAGTAACTTAGTAATAAGCAACATTATTTATCACACAAAATTTCTTTGGATTTCTAATATGTACTTTATTTAGCTAATTCAGCAATAAAAAATATATACATATGTACACACACACACACATTCCCCCTTCTTCTGAGGAAGTTTGCTCTTTTAAAGGTACACTTTGCAACCTGTATCTCCCCCCCCCCATATTTTCCCATAGATATTTTCTTATAGTTTGGGCTATGGATGACTTAATAGGGTGAAGACAGAGATGGTTAAATTCCATTTGTAATCTTTGAATAAGATGACATTTCATCCCAGAATGCTGTGAGGTATCCTATGATTCAATGTGAAAGTGAATAGTATTGAAATTGTTATTCCTCTACAACACAAACATAACTCACAATTACCCACTGCTGTAGTTCTTATGTATAGTGGTGAGTGGTATCGTGTATATAAGATGCTTACCGATATGCATGGGTCTTTGTATTTTTTGTCATCTGATGTTTTTTCCCTTTAGTCTTGATAAATTTGTCAGTTATTCTCAAAATTTAGTGCAAGTAGAAATCAAGAGGGAATTTGTTAAACATCCAGATTCTTGGGCACAGAAATTCTGAGTGATTAAAGCTGAACGAAACCCAGAAATCTGCATTTTATTTTTACAACCTCCCAGGAGACATTAATGCAGGTGGTTGGAGAACTTCCCTTTGAGAAACACTGCCTGGGAGGATTGAAATCTCACCTCTTAATACCTTGGCGATTCCTCCTCATGTCCATTGGCATGCTTTGTTCATGAAAGACAGGTTATTTCATGTTAAATATGCCTTAGAATGGCACAGCAGAATGAAGTTCAGAGTAGTGCAGTCTAATGATCCATAATGTGATTTACATATGTAAATTTAAAATTTATAATAGCCTCTTAAAATTTTTTTAAAGAGGTAACATTTAATTTTAATAATACATTTTATTCAAACCAATATATCCCAAACATTATAATTTCAAATATGTAAAAAAATATAAAAACATTAATGAGATGTTATATTCTTTTTTCATGCTAAATCTTTAGAATTTTGGTATGTAATTTGTACTTAACAGCTCACTTTTATTTTGAATGGCCACATGTCAACTGCTTAATAGCTACATGTGGCTAGTGGCCATCATGCTGGGCAATACAGGCTGGGAGGAGAGCAAGGCATGCAGATTTTCTAGAACCACATGGCATATTTGAAGGTCAATGAATCTCACCATGGTGAAACTAGCAATTTTATGAGCCTCTTAATTTACATGTATTCACCAAAGACATAGGGGAAATTATGATATCCTGAAGTGTATCATGCTCAGTGTTTTTTTATTTTTTTCTAATTAAAGAAAATTTAGAGCGAGGGGAAGGGAGGGAGAAAGAACAGGAGAGAAGTATTGATACATGCCCCAACCGGGCATCAGACCTGCAACACAGGCATGAGCCCTGACCGGGAACTGAACCAGTGACCCTCTGCTTGGAGGGAATACTCGCAACCAACTGAGCCACACCTGCCAGGGCTCATGCTCGGTGGTTTTGCCAAGGTCTGATTACCTGAGAGACAACCTGTGCGAAATGAAGTTATGTAATTTCATGCTTCTCTGTGGCTTAAGAAAGATTTTAAGAATATGGATAGGCTCCAAGTAAGTGGCTGGGGTTTAGATATCACATTAATTGGCCTTAAAATTCTGCAAAGGTCTTGATTTAAAAAAAAAAAAATGGTTGGGGCAATAATTTGCTTACTATTGGAGTGAAATGTACTGTTTTTATAAAATAGAACTTTCCACTTATACTTATTTATAATATATTCCAAAAAGCTCCGAAAAGGCACAGATATAACCAACTGTTACTATTTACTAAGTGCTAACAACAATATTAAGGAGAACTGACATTTATTAAATACTATGTATCAAGTGCTGTCCTGAGTGTTTACATATATAATCGCATTTACATAAATTTATCTCCTTTATATTAAACTTGCAGACAACAACCTTATGTGACAGGTATTATTATTATTCCCATTCTACATATGGAAAAATATAAAAACAAACAAATGCACCACTTGAGGCCCAGAGAGATGATGCCTCACGGCCACGGATGCTACAGTGAGTGATCAAGCCAGGTTGGGATCCAGGTACTTGGACTCAAGAATCAGGACCCTCAATCTGGAGTCCAGGGGTCTTTCAATCTCACCATCATTGCCATTTTAGGGAGGATACATGGTGGGGCAAAGGTCGCTTTACAGTTGTGATTCCATGAGACAGTTTATTCTTTTATTATTATTGTATTATTTTCCATACAAATGACTGTAAACCTATTGTTACCCCACATTGTATTTTATCATGAGAGGGAGCTGTCATTAGGATTGCAGGATGGTTGGCAGTGTTCCAAGGTCTCCCAAAGGTGTGGCAGTGCACACGCCACCGCCCCAGCCCCCTGTTGTAACAAACACAAATGTCTTGAGACGACATGTCACTACGGAGTAGAATCACCTGCATGTGGAAACCACTGTCCTACACTGGGCTGCCTCCCTGAAACATGTACAAAGTGCGTGTTGAGTAGGAGGAGGCTTATAGTAGGAGAGGGGCCAACAAAAGCAGGAGGATGGAGTGGCGCGAAGAAGGGGCGAGCCAGGAGCCAAGGAATCCACGTGGCCTCCAGAAGCTGAGAAAGGCGAGAGAACCAATTCTCTCCTAGAACCTCCGGATGAAACCAGCCTGCCAATACCATGCCTGAATCCCTGCAATTCTCTCTTTAAACTGCTGACCTTCTGGATTCTAAGAAAATACACTGGTGTTGTTTTAAGCCATGAGAAATTTTCTGTAGTGGCAGTAGAAAAGAAATACAGGTTTTGGTCAAAATTTATCCATTCCTATTTGTATGATTAGGCAACTAGAAATCAGAAACATGTCATAACTTGCCCAGGGTGCCAAAGACAGCAAAGGTGAAACCAAGATTTAAACCAGGATACCTGACTTTAAAACCTGGCCCTTTTCTGACCACTGTGATGTGTGCCACTCATGTCCCTGATACCCCGATGTAATTAATGCAAGTTATTTCGTCCTGACTGTTTGAAGATTTTGGAGCATGGTCCACACTCTTGCGGGAGGCAGCCTGGAAGCAAACATTCCTTGTTAGATGGAAAATACCTTTAAAAAGAATATTAAAGGCAATCTTCCTTTTTCACTTTGTTGCTTCTACTTGAGAGGAATCTGATGACTTCCATGTCAATCTGGGGTAAAGATTCTTAGAAATTTGAAGAGAGAAAGGAGAAAAATGATCCTCAACCAATGAAGACCAATGTCAAACACTTGTGTTACCATGGATGCTGATCATTTTGCCTGGCCGATTCATTTCTAAACTTCTGGAGATATCTATCCATATAACATTTCCTTTGACAACAAACAAAAAATCTATGTAACAGCAAGAAAACTTAGACTTGCAATCAGCATTCTTTTTAGCATTATGATTAAGCAGCTGATTAATCTGACCTAGGTGCCCTGTTTCAAGACAATTAAAATACTGAAAATACTATCCTAATAGATCATTGAATAAAGTCACATCATATTCAATAAAAGTGTCCTCATTATGCAAAGGCTTCATCATCAGAAATACATTTATGGGTTATTTGCATTTCTAAATAGTTGGCTTCTAAAATTAATGCTTATAAATCTATTATTTGTGCCCTGTTTTTCCTCTTCTCAAATACTTTTCCCACTTTGGATGGCTCTATAACAGTGATGAAGAACATGGACTTCTGACTTGGACAGGTCCCAGTTCTCCAGCCTGCACCTACTCGCTGTGAGATACTGAGCGAATTATTGGACCACATTAAGCTAAAGCCTCCTCATCTGTCAGGTGGGCATGATTACAGAGCCTGCCTCTGACAGCTGTCGTGGCAGTTATCCAACAGCACAAGGAAGGCACTTAGCACCGTGTCCAATGATGCTAAGATGTTTCCCAAACCTTTCCAATGGCACTGCTTGCCTATCCGTGGTATTTCTACTGTGACCTAAACAATGAGGTGCAGAACTGAAGCCACACCACCCTCTTTGCTTCCTGAAAAGCTACTAAGAATTTTCATTTTCATGAATGGCATTTCCATCCATTTATCCAGTTGCCCAATCAGAGACTAGGATGCCTTCTTTTGTTTTTGCACAGCCAATCCTCTCCCTTCTCGACAAAGCTCAACAATGTTGGTGCCCTATTCTCTCATAATGACTAGGTTATATCTTTATCAACCTGTATTTCTGATCATTGCTCTTATTAATACTACTGGACTTAGGTTCTTAAAATGAAAGAGACTGTTGAAGTGTGCTATGCTGAATGAAAATGTGCTATAAGTCATTACACACACTGGATTTTATTTGATTATTTTTAAATTTTTAAAGATTTTATTTATTTATTTTTAGAGAGAGGGCAAGGGAGGGAAAGAGAGGGGAAGGGAGGGGGAGAGAGGGGAAGAGAGGGAGAAAGAGAGGGAGAAAAACATCAATGTATGGTTGCCTCTTGTGCAACCCCAAATGGGGACCTGGCCCACAACCGAGGTATGTTCCTTGACTGGGAATCAAACCAGCAATACTTTGGTTTGCGGGCTGGTGCTCAATCCATTGAGCCACACCAGCCAGGCACACACTGGATTTTAAAGACAGTAGAAAATTAATGATTCCATTCCTTATTTTTAAATTGTTTACATATTGAAACAATATTTTAGATGAGTTAAATATATCATTAAAATTAATTTAACCTGTTCCTTCTTACTTTGTTTAATGTGACTATAAGACATTTTATTATTACAAATGTGGCTCACGTTATATTTCTATTGGACAGTGCTGAACTAAACCCTGAACTCATTTAGAGCAAGAAGGTGTAGTTCCTTTTTTCTTTTTTGCAATTTCTGCACTTCCAACAACTGCCTGGTAGGGAGTAGACAGATAATAAATGTAGAGCAAGTAGTAGTCCCTGAGTTCCAAAATAGAAGTCATAAATTCACAAGTATAGTTAATATATTGTCAGGATTCTCTCATTACCTGTAAGGTATTGATTAGAGATTTTTCTTTTAAAAACTGATCATATCCTCAGCTTGAGGTCGATAGCAATAACATTGCCAAATAAATACATTATCAATAGCAACAAAAAATAGCAAAAATGTATATGTTAGGTATAAAATATATGGATACGGTGGAAGATAAATATCGCTGATCACTCTCCACAGAATAAATGGTCTGTACTTGGATAAAACTGCTTTAAAAATCAAGTTTGGTGGTCATAAATCTCCTGAAGTTCAAGTGCTAATCAGACTTCTGGAGAGGGTGACTTTCTGGCTTTTGACCTGAAAGGCAAGCACTGAGAGGGTCATGTCTGAATCACACAAGCAAAACCCTTGGAGAAAGTGAGGATTTGACATAACTTTTGAAGTATCCACAGGGGTGATGAGATTGTTAATGACAAGCACCATAGAACACAGAGTTTTCTCCCTCATGAAGTTACCACTCACAATAAGGTGAAAAAACAGCCTATGGTCTCAAGTACTGGAAATTAAATAATTACACACACACACACACACACAGCAAAAAGAAAGTCCTTTCTTAGGACATCTCAATGAAGAAAATCCTCTCTGAAACAGTGACAAAATGAATCTCCTTTTTCTTATTTATCAAATGTCTACCTCAACAAATTAGTGCAGAAATATCTTTCTCTGGACCCTAGTGATGCCTAGAATGAGGCTCAGACAATGAACATCTGCTGGCTTAGGCTGAGTGAAGGAAGAAAGCGTATTATTTGGGGACAATTCTAGTTATTTAGGGGTCCTGTCATTTTGAAACAAATGAATATTTGAGAATCTTCCTCCTTTCCTATTTTCTTTATTGCTGTTGCTAGGTGTACTTGGAATTAAGCCACCAGTTTTAGAAGCTTCTTAAGTTACTACTTGAGGTACCAAATTTCATCATATAGCACCTTTGTGACTACTGTATTATCTTGCCATCAACTACAAAGACTAGCTACACCTTATACACACCTTTTCTTAAAGCAAACTAAATAAACTCTAAAGTTTGAGCTGTGGCTAAGATAAATACATAAACAGCTTCATTCTCACACTGGTCTTTCAAGAAAAACATGAAAGACTATTCTGTTTCTGTATGGAGTTTAAATTTTTAGGATAGAGAATTATGGTATTAGGGTGGCTCTCCACCTGCACATGTCTAGTTTACTTTAACTTTACTCTGCAGAAGGGGTGCGATTGAATTGGCCACAACTGGCCATTGTTATCGGTTCCACAGAGCACTTGAAGGTTGGACCTTAAACTATGAAAGTCTATGCAGGAAGTGAATGCAAGAGCTAAATCTAACTAATTGCCCATACAATGCAAAAGAAATCAGGTATAGATCATCTTAAAGTATTACAATATGATTAACTTCAAAATCCCCCTAGCCCTGACTGGTGTGGCTCAAGTGGTTGAGTGTTGCTGTTTTGATACCCGGTAAGGACACATGCCTGGTCTGCAGGCCCGGTCGTCGGTTGCAGTGCACATGAGAGGCAACGGATCGATATTTCACACGTCAATGTTTCTCTCCTCTTTCTCCTTCCCTTTCACTCTCTCTATAAATACACAAAATCTTTAATTTTGTTTTTCAGTTTAATCTAATTGGCAGATGCTTTCATGGCTAAAATTAGAAGTTTGTTTAAAAATAGTTTATTCACGGGCAAAAATTTTTCCTAATACATGTACACAATGCTTAGATATCAGGAGCTCTGTTAAATGTGAGAATTAATCATCTCGTTAAACAGCTGTCTAAGCAAGTAAACAGTTTGATTATCTCTTTTTTTTTTTGCAAAGAAGGAAACTGAAGCTGACAGAAATCAAGTAACAAAAAGTCACATTTTACTATGTAGTAGATCCAGGATTCTATCCTGATGCATATTTTGGGGATGTCTTAACTCTGTTTAACTGTTTAAACCACCAAACTTTGCATGCCTTTGGTCTCAAATAGTCAAATGGTACAACCCTACTTTCCTGGTATTTCAGTATTTTCTGGTCATATTGGTCATATATAACTGATCTGCTTTCAAAGACTACAGCCCAATTTCCTCAAGTATTTAATAATAAGACATCAATGGGGAAGTATTAGATGTCCTTCCTGACCATGAGGAAGTAGAAGAAATAAAATCATCATTCATATCATGATCCTTCAACAGAACTTACTTGGCTACGTTTGAAAATTAGTCCTGGTTTTTATGCTTAAAAAAAGAAAAACTAGGTTATCGCATTCAATGTTGCCTTAGTGAGAGAGTTCACTCCTCATGTATTTCAGAAACATTTATCTGTTTCACACAGCACATCACGTAGGACAGCCTGTGGATAGAATATATTGCTCCAGGTACAGGTCTTCAAATCCTCTGCTGAACATACAGTAAACAGAACATTAGACAGGAAGCTGCTGGGAGCGGGGCATGTGGTCTTTGCCAACAACAAAATATCTGACTTGTATGAGGTCATCAGTGATGGGCTCACTAGATTCAAATACAGAACCACGCATGTTCAGGTAAGCTCTAGTGATTCAAACATTTGCCCTGGTTTAGGTCAGCTGACAGTGTCTGCCTTCTATTAAAGGTGCACAGAAAAGAGAAGACAGGGCCTGCCATGTAAAGTAATAGCTTCCCTAGCAGAAGCAACAATATGCCTGCCCAAAGCTGGGATCTTATCATTTCAATGAGTCAGATCATTAAATTTAAATTATGGCCCATAACGATTCACTAAGCTAAAATTATGGAAAGCTGGTCTCTTGCCAATAGAATTAAACCCATACTACTTTATTTTCAGCTAGGACAGTCAAACATATGTCATATAGCAGCCTTTCCTGGCACAATGAAGGTGCAAATTGAAAGCTGCAAGTTATAGCCCCAAGTAATTCTTACTCATCTGTATACAGGAAAGTACAAATTATTAATATGTAATTTACTTGAGACTTACGAAGCTTTTTGTCTAGGGAGAAGTTAGAATATTATAGGGGTACATCACCTTTAATCCATACACAGAACTGTCCTTGATGTCCTAGAAGACTATCTATTTCTAGCATATTCTTTTTTTTCCCATTAGATAGGGGGTTTATTTGTGTACAATACTGAACCAGCTACTTATGTGTCTTTTAACCCTATAATTCCATGGGGCTTGTTTAGCTAGCCACTAAAGATGGCCTCCATAAGCCACAGCTTCAGGTAGTTACGCCCCTGTGTCTAGTCCCTTTCCACACAGCACCTGATTCACCTGTGTGGCCAAAAGAATACAGTGGAAGTGACACTGTGTGACTTCTTTTAAAAAAAAATTATGTATTTATTTGTTTGTTTATTTATTTTATTTTTAGAGAGAGGAGAAAGGAGAAAGAGAAGGAGGGAAACATCACTGTGTGGTTGCCTCTCACTCGCGCCCCCAACTGGGGACCTGACGTGTAATCTAGTCATGTATCCTGACTGGGAATCAAACTAGCGACACCTGGCTTGCAGGCCGACGCTCAATCCACTGAGCCACAGCAGCCAGGGCTTGTGTGAGTTCTTAGACTATGTTTTGGGAATCCTTGTGGCTTCTACTTGGCTTGCTTAGAATGCTTGTTGGTAGCTAGTTGCCAGGTAAGAAGTCCAGTTACTCTGATACTGATACCTCCAACCTGTTACTCACACAGAGAGGCTCTACAAAGATACAGAGAGAGGGAGAGAGGTGACTGGTGAACCCCAAGCTGGTCCAGCCACCCCAGCTAAGAGAACAGGGCTAAAGAAGCCACCTTGTGCATTTTAGTCCCAAAAGACAGCACATGGGGAAGAGACAAGGAAATGAGCAACAATCAGAGAAAGGTCCTAGATGCGTTACCTAGACCAAACCATTCCAACCCTTTACCACCATTCAAGTTTCCCTGTGTGAGGCCTCAGACATCAGGAAGTAAAGAAGAGTGGTCCCAGTTACACTTCCCCTGAATTCCAGGCACAGAGAATCATGAGCAACAGAACAGTTGTTGTTTTATGCTGTTAAGTTTTGGGGTAGTTTGTTACACAGCAACAAGATAAGCATATTAATTGTTTACCAGGGCCCTAAACACTTACTTACAAAAGTGAGTTTATTCTAAGAGTTAAGACGTGTGTAGAATTTATTCTGCTTGGACTTTAAAAGGGAGTTGACAGAAGTCCTTTCAAGGGATGGGCAGTTACACTTAACAGTTTTGTTAGGAAGCTATCTTTTCATAACCAAATCAAATTTCTCACACTACAAGTGGAGTTTATCCACTTTTTCTTTCTTGCAGCTAATAAAGATAATATCCAGTCACAGACTCTTATGAAACTAATCCTTTATGTATCTAAAGGTCTTTCTTAAATTACCACCGTTCTTTCTCTACAATGGAATTATAAAAATAGAAAAGTCTTTGGAGCCAACAAGACCCTCATCTCCACTTGGACTTCGATTTGCTTATTAAACCTATATGGCCCTTGGTGGATTTGTAAATCCCACTGAACTTCAGTTTCCTGCCCTTCAAAATGGCATAATGGTGCCTAAATTAATAGTTTGTTGGGAGGGTTAATATGAAACAACATAGATAAAGTATTGAGCATGGTGTTGGATGTACTCAATGTACATTAAATAGTAGCCTTTTAAATATATTCTGCTCCTTTTACACTGACTTGTAAAGTTGAAGTAATCAAAATAGGACGTCATAATTTACCAAATGAGGCTAAAGATCTGAGGAGGTCAGATTGGAAGGAAAAGGCCTGCAGATGATTTTGTTGTATCTTTGTGGACATTCTTCACCTCTCATGTGTCCCGAGGGAGGCTTAGGGTGACCAAATGCCATCCAACGGAGGACAGGTGCCACAGATGGGAGTGGTTCAGGATATACCTTCAAGCCGGTGCTGGTAGGTGTCAGTTTGTTTTCCTGGGCAGGGAGTGGCACCACATTAGGACTCAGCAGGCTCCAGATGTCATAGGTTTTAAGTTCCATACAAAAGTTGTTGAAGATGGAAGGGGTTGTAGAAATCTTTTATCCTAACTCCCTAATTTCATAGATGAGGAAACTGTCTTGCTCAAGGGAAATGAGAAGATCCACACCTCCCAAGTTGATAAAGTTAGCACAAAGACCATTTCTTCTTCTAGAAAAAAGCCAGGCCTTCCATGCCATGTTAACTACACCCAACAGCTCAGCTATAAGATGCTCTGGAGGAAGCTTTGATTTATCAATCCACACACAGGCCTGTTACTTTGTTTCTAGCATAGAGTATGGCACAGTGGCTCAGGGCAGCAGCCTGCTGACCACAGACTGAGTGCAGGTCCTGCAGGACTATCCGCCTATCCCCTGCATGCTCTTGAGTTCTAATGTCTACAATCTGAAATGGGACTCATGAACCTCTGCCCTCAGAGAGTAGTTTAGGGGACAACATGTGAGACACTTGACTTAGTGGCTGGCACATAAATGTTATCTACCCTCACCCCAATTATTTCCCCTTTTCATCGCAGGACCTTGCATTTCTCCCAGGTTCTCATTTGTTTACATTTCCTTTGACATGTTCACACCCTGACCCTTTCCACTAGATGTCATTTCTTTCTGACATTCTATCCACTATCCTGGGCCCACAATAAAGTGTCACCTCACTCCTTTTAGTGAGTGAGAGTGAGAGCTTTGATCTGCCTATCAGAGCTAAAACAATGTGAACACTCCATGGACCATGCGGAATTGTATACATTATTAGTGTCTGATTACTGTTTGGGGTTATTTATTAAGGCAATGTTTTTCAGTGTAACACGGTTTACTCAAGGTTCGCTGGCAAGAATTGCACTGAAGGAAGGGAGTAGCATGAGGGAGGAAAGATATTGGTTCCCATCCTGGATTTAACCATTCATATGTCTGTGAGTATGTACACATGTTCACACACACATATGTATAAAAGAACACATAAAGCCTCTTCAGTTTTGGCATCAGATTGGCTTTGAACAAATGATATCCCAGTTTTTTAAAAGTGAAATCCATCCTCACTATAACATATCAATTAACCTGGTTCAAAGAAGCTATTTATACCCAAGAATAAAAGCAGCCACCTTGCATATCGAGTTAAATTTTTTTAAAAAAAGTATCAATTGTTTCATTTACATGAATAGAGGGTTGAAAGAAGAATGTACACAAGGTTTTGAATGTATAAAATTGCTTTCTTTTCCTAAAATCCATAATAGAATTTTGGGTTTTGTTTGTTTGCTTGTTCCTTTTCCTTAGCATAAAATTTGTATTAAAATACCGTAACTTTGGTGGCTTTGATTATATAATAGCTGCGATTGAGGGTGGTCATTGCTCATTTTCCAATATGGCCCAGTGTGTGTGTGGGGGGGAGGGGCGGGGGTGAAATGGGCTGTTGGACACACACTGCTCTTTCCTGCACTGGCTGCTAGAGATAGGAATCACCATTCGTAATATTATCTCAGAATACGAAAGACAGCCATATACACTGTATGTCAAATGCATAATCCAGTCTATGAATGGGGATAATTAACATCTGAAGAACCGTCCTAACTCCGGACTTTAGAGAGCCCATAAATCGACAGAGTTGCCCTCAGACTAATCAACAACATGAAAAGGAGAAAATGATGTAAGACCTCTGTCACACTGCAGATGTGCATGCAATGTCACTTTGCTACATGACTTCATACACAAATAAATAGGAGAACTGAGAAGGAAAGGCTCATGAGTAATGAAGTTGCCCTGCTTTGTGATAAATGCACGCTGTATTAGGGAGCTGAGTTTAAGGAAATTGGACCCGCACCCCAAACTGACAGTAACTGTGTAAAGTATACATAAAACATAGCCACTGACCGCTTGGCCGTTGGTTATTTGAACAAATCTCATATGTGAAGAGTGTAAACAAATTTTATTGCCTTAATTAAAACAGGGGTTGGGTTTCTTCAAGTAATATTTACAGGAAAAGCAATTTAAGACATATTCTAGAAATCTGTATTTTAAGAAAAAATGGTATTTGACTCAATTGGGGAAAGCAGCTATTAATTAAAAAACAAAACAAAACAGGTTTGCTGAATGGTAGTTTTTAATTCTGTTTTGTTTATCGCTCTGTGATAGAGTAGTCACTTTTCCAAGAGGTTTTGGTGAGCTGTAGGATGAGATTTTGTAATACTAGAGTCAAAGTTCTACCCAGTCACCTGCTGATCCCTGTCACTCAGCAGGTGGCTTTCAGGAGGAGAGAACTACCCTTGTTACAACACTATTGCTGCCTCTGTGTAATTCTACTCAACACTGATTTACCACCCTAGGTGTATTCTATGCCTTCCAAGAGTGGCACCGGTAACCCTAACCACCATTCAAGAATAGCCTCAAACCTGGTTTGCATGAAGGCAAAATGAAACACTACGTAAAATGCACTTCAGGTACATAGATCAGCTATTTACAACGTGGGAAGCTGTCTAAAAGGAATGCACTTCTCATACCGAACTGTCTTTTAGCATGATGTCTTTTTTTCCCATCTGTCTGTTCTGCCATTCTGCCGTGTCGAGAGGATGTTTACAGAATTGTTCACTAGACCCCAATTAAGAATGATCAGAATTTGAACAGTTGGGCCCTTTCCTTCCATATTTGTATATTCATTATAAGAGGTGGCTTGGAATGGTGCCTGTGAGTCTTGTCTGTTTCGTAGTTGTCGGCTCTTATGGATGTTACAGAATTTTGCATAATATCACAGAATACAAACTGATTAGAAGCTTGGCCCAAAGGAATGTAAACAGGAGGAATTTGGGAATGAGGACCAAAAACTGGGTTCCGTTGCTTTTCTGTGGGAAAATGTGTTCCTGTGACCATTTTAAGTGCTTTTGGAGAATTAAATACATTTTAACCATACATATCTTTATCTAAATTTAGATTTGGCTACCCAGGGGATATTTGACAATGTCTACAGACTTTTATTACACAGTTCGGAAGGAGGGCAGTGGATGTTGCAGGTATCTAGTGGGTAGAGACTACAAGTACTGCCAAATATCTTGCAATGCACAGGGCACTCCCCCTGCCCGCCCCAGCAAAGACCCGAAACAAAACAACAATGCCTTCAAGACTGAGAAATGCTTATTTACACATACAGCATTGTTACTTAATGTGAAGGAGTTCTTCTTTTTTCTCAACTTCTTAGCATAATCACTAAAACTATTACTGTTTTTGAATGGGGATGGGTGGAGAGCTAGAGCTTTTTGGTAGGACTGGCAGGCGACTGAATGAACAAAAGCTCCGTGTTAGCAGGGTAGACTGCTGTTGGAGAACGTGCTACATATTAGTGTTTGCAGTGTGGGGTGGCTTAGGAAACTCTCGATGGTTAAAGACCATCAATGTCAGTCGGCTATAGGACATGGAGGGACCATGGGTAACAAAAAATACCCTACTGTGTTAGGCAACAAGGAAGAGTTCTTGCAAATTTGGAGCAAGGGATGTTATATACAAAGAGGTGAATGAACAGGATTAATCTGGATAGCAGTGGCCATATGAATTGGAAGGCAGAGAACATGGGTAGGTGGTGCTTGTTGGGTGAGGGGGGCTTGCACTAGAGTGACGGCAGTGGAGAAGGTGAAGATGGATCGGTAAGCGAGACTGAAAAAGTTGTTGTAGTGGCCCTGGTGTATGTACAGAGTGTGCAAAAAGGGACTGAATCTGAGTCAATTCAAGGTTTCTGGGAGAAGGGTAGATCTATTTTAAAAAGTACAGAATCAGAAGGAGGAGCCGCAAAGGGGAAATATAATGAGTTCAGTTTTGGAGTTGTTAAACTTGAGATATTAGGGAGACCTTCAAGTAGACAGTTCTATACTGCAATTCAGAATATCGAATGAAGCTGAAGAAAGAGGCTGGGGTGAAGAAGTAATTGGGGAAAGGTGAGATGCATTTATATGGAGGTGATAGTTAAAGCCACAGAAACAGAATGAGAAAGAGAAGAGAAAAAGACAGGATCATAGGAGATGCTCCAATGTGAGGTCATGAAACTAGAATAGATACAAGTGAGAGGGACAAGGAAGAAATCATTGGAAGAGTTGTCCCAGAGTGAGGATATCACTGTGACAAAAGTGAAGTAAGGTTAGAGTTGCTATGAGCTATGTAAGGGCCAAGGAGAATAAAGGGTGAGGAAAGCTGGTGGAATGATTACTAGCACGACATGATCATGGGCCTTTGAGGCCACAGTTACTGTAGATGATTATGGAGGAATGTGAGTTGTAAAATCTGCAGAGTGAGGGGAGGGAGGCAGTGAGAGCTGGGAAAGGAGGGAGGAGGGAAAGGATGGGGAGCACAAAGAAGGACCCTAAACATGTCTCTACATAGCAAGAAAAACACCCTCAAATCACTGGTAATTTATTCAATAGATGGTGTTGTGAAAATTGGAAGGTGCATGCTGAAAAATGAAACTAGATCACCTTCTTACACTACACACAAGAATAAATTAAAAATGCATTGAAGACTTAAATGTTAGACCCGAAACCATAAAAATCCTATAAGAAAACATCGGAAGCAAAATCTCAGACATTGCTCATAGCAATAGTTTATCGAATATGTCTCCCCAGGGAAGGGAGACAAAAGAAAAAAAATAAACAAATGGGACTACATCAAACTAAAAAGTTTTTGCACAGCAAAGGAAAATATCTATAAAATAAAAGGACAACCCACAGAATGGGAGAACATATTCACCAATATACCCGATAAGGGGTTAATATCCAAAAACAACACCAAACTTACAAGCTCAAACAACAACAACAACAAAAACCCAATAATAACAAAAAACAAAACAAAACAAAAAAGAAACCTTTACCTAATTAAAAAATAGGCAAAGGAACTGAATACATATTTCTCCAAGGAGGACATATAGGTGGGCCAATAGACATGAAAAGGTGCTAATTATCAGAAAAATGCAAATGAAAACCACAATGAGATATCCCCTCACACCTGTCAGAATGGCCATCATCAATAAATCAACAAACAGTAAGTGCTGGCGAGGATGTGGAGAAACGGGACCCTAGTGCACTGTTGGTGGGAATGCAGCCTGGTGTAGCCTCTGTGGAAAGCAGGACGGAGCTACCTCAAAAAATTAAAAATGGATTTGCCTTTTGACCCAGCAACCCCATTTCTGGGATATATTGGAAGGAACACAAAACACTGATTCAAAACACATAAGCACCCTGTGTTCGTTGAAGCATTATTTACAATCGCCAAGCTCTGGAAGCAGCCCAAGTGTCCATCAGTAGATGAGTGGGTAAAGAAGCTATTGGGTATTTACACAATGGAATACTACTCAGCCATAAAAAACAAGAACATTTTACTCTTTGTGACAGCAGGGAGGGACCTGTAGAACACCATGCTAAGTGAAAGAAGCCAGTCATACAAGGGCAAATACCATACGATTTCACTCCTGTGTGGAATCTAATGAACAAACCGAACTAACGGGAAAAATAGAGACAGACTCATAGGTAGAGAGCAGGCTGACAGCGATGGGGTGGAGGGAGGTTAGGGAGTGAAGGGACTGAGCAAAAAGGAAAAAGGATTCACGGACGTGGACAGCAGTGTGGGGATTGCTGGGGGCACGGGGGTCTAAGGAGACCGAAAGGTAACGTAAAAAAATACAATAAAGATCAAAAGTAAAACAACAAACAAACAAACAAAATACCCAAATCACTGACTCCTAACAAGTTACTTCTCTGAGCTTCTGTTTCCCGTTCTATTCTTAAGTTGTGGTTATGGGAGAAAATTTGAACATGAAAAGCAAAAATGAGAAGGAGCAGTGTGGAGTTTAAAGTGGACACAGGAATCCAACATTTTAGGTTTATACTGTAAAAATTATGGCAAGAGAAACATATAATTCCAGATTATTTTGCCATCATTTCTAAACTTCCACATTCATTAACCAAAGCATTCATTAATTTAATGCTTCCTCTCAGAGGCCCTGTCCTTAATACCCTAGTGGCCTTTACTTAAAATAAATGTCGGATGAATCGGAAGAATCTTATATTTTCATGCCGTGAGGCAGGCCAAAGCAAATTTTAACCGTCTAAGTGTAAAGGGGATGTAGAAAGGAGGTGTCATGCGGTAACACCTCCATTAGCAAATGTGTCACCACCTGTAGAGGGAAATTGGCAGCAGTGCCAGAAAAACAACTGTGGTTTTGCACAGACGGAGGCTCTTGCTAGGGTGGCCCTCGGGGGCCCTGGTTCTGGGCTTGTTCATTCCCGGGCCCCTGAGTGCATATGCCTCACGGCTCGCGGAGCCTGAGACCTGCTCCTTACGCATTGACAGAAAGGACTGCAACCTGGAGCACTTGGAACGTGGTCCCACTCCCACTGGAGAACGTGGGAATACGAATGTCTGATGTGACGGTCTCGTCGGTCAGGTTAATAGCGACGAGGCCCAGGCTTCGGAGTTGCTCTCACAGGCTTGAGCCCTATCTGGGGCCTCGCGACAGAGGTAGTCACCACAGAGACCCAGGAAATGAGGTGGTTGTTTCTGGGGAGAACATCAGTCAGTGCGAAAGCTGAGCTGGTTGAGATGAGTCATTGCCATGCTTATCCACTAAACTTTAATGTGGAACCTCAGAGGAGAAAACGGATGCAAACAGATGCATTTTCTGGTGACTAGGAGGATAAAGAGGGTCAGTGAACTGTTTTGTGTATTATCCCCAAGAAACCAATTAAATGCTCAACAAAATAACACTTTAAGCCCTGGTGCAGGTGGTTCAGTTGTCGGAGCGTCGTCCTGTGTACCGAAAGGTTGGGGATTAGATTCCTGGTCAGGGCCCATGTCAAGGTTGCAGGTTCGATCCTTGGTCAGGGTACATACAGGAGTCAACCAGTTGATGTGTCTCTCTCATATCAATGTTTCTCTCTCTCTCTCACCCTCTCTCTCTCAAAAATCAATAAACATGTTCCCAGGTGAGAAATAAAAAAAAATAGCCCTTTAATAATACCAATAACAAAAGAAGACTACCTGGCACATAGGTCAGTCAATGGTAGCTATAAGTCCTTCTCAACATTTTGATAAATAAATCTTAAAGGCCTGCTACATGTTAGGTGCTGAAAACACAATGATACAACAGAACAAAACCAGTCTGCCCCCATTCCATGAAGTTAAGATGGTCTCTGAGTCATAATAAAGCGATTTCATTGATCTTTAAGTACTTTATGAGGTAAGCTTGAACAGTATTGTTTTCTTAACAGCAGGAATGCAAGACTCAGGAATATTATATAATGTGACATGCCCCGGGGTATTCAGCAGACGTGGCCTCTCACCCCTAGGTCAGACTCCTATCAGAGCCTCCCAAGACATTAGCCTGTAGGTCTCTAGCAGATTCTAAATGCAGGGGGACGGGATCAGACCCCACTAAGTGTCCATGGTCTCTTTACTCACGACACACTCAGGCCACACTAGGGCGCATTTCACTTCTTTACTGACTCTGCTCTCCCTCTTCCTAACGGTGCCTTTGGAGACAGGGCCAAGGAGACTCTTCTTTAACGGCATTAGAATAGATTCCATGGTGCTTCCAAAAGACTCTGATGTCCTGGAATAGACCTCCATGTATTATATTTTTTTCCTGTGGCAGGGTTTGAAATTTGAAAGACAAAAATGCCAGGTTTCTCCCTGCCATTTGTTGCTCTTTGCCTCTCTTGGATAGTTCCTAACATTTTCTCTATTCCTCACTGAGTTCTCATTAAAGCCATCATGAAATAAGCAGAAAAACTGGCCTCAAGTTAACACGAGCTGAGGATTCCCCTGCCATGACTTGTTTTTGAATATTAAAAATAGTAATAAAATTAAAATTGCCATGTCCCGCTTTGACCAAATAAAGTCTTGAGTAGGAATAAAGCCTTTCAGGTCAAAGGCACACCTTTATTTCTGAAAGAGATGTCTTGTTAACTTGTTACAAAAGATAAAAATAATTAGAAAAACAACAAAGAAAAACACATTTAGGGCAAAAAGTGAGTTTATGGTACACAAAAATCCCTGCAAATAGTTCATCGTTAGGGCAGCTATAATGGAAGCCTGATCAAAATTGCTAACACTCTATTGCGGGATTTATTTCTGACTTGGGTCAATTTTATTTTGCCACAAAATAATAAATAATAAAAGAATAACTCCCTACCACCACCTCTTGTAACAAAGAAATTGTCACTGCAGTTTTATTATCCTTCCAAAGACAACGCTGCTTGCTTTTCGGAATGCTAGGCCAAAGGAACAACACACTTTCATATTAACTTAAAGTGCATTTCACAGCTTATTTCTGATTTTATGGCACTTCTTTTAGCTTCTGCCAGCAGAAAAAAAAATCTGCTCACACAGTGGAAGTCCGACAAGTTATTTCAACTATATTAACAGCAGGCTACACAGTCAGTTGCTCTTCTGTGCTTTCTGGCATTCCTGCAGTTCCTACTAGAAACGAGGGGTCAAAATGTTGGAGTTTGGGGGATAACACTGGAATAACACTCAGTCTCCATTTTCTGTTAAGAAAGACATCAAAAGGAAAAGTTTCTGCCAAAGACAAATTCTTGGCAATGCAGACCTAGTGTAGTGATCAAAAAAGGTGGTCACTACTCTCAAAGCCAAGCAACCAACTAAAAAGCAGTGAGAAGAAGGTCTGTTTTATGCATGTTACAAATTCGTGGACATTTGTCTTAGCCCAAGTTCTCCGGAAAGCAGAGCATGAAGCATGGATCAAGAGGCTAGCCTTTTGTTTCAGACAGTATAAGCGCGAAGCATTGAGAGTGAGGAAAAAGGAAAAATGAGCAAATAGACGAAGCACTGTGATGTGATACATCACTGCACTGGCTACTGCTCCACCATGAACCGCCAAGGAAGTGGCTGGTCACTTGGCAAATGTGCTTGCCCACTCTTCTGCCAGACTTTCAGGGAAGGGTCCCAAGGAGGAAACACCTTGGAGTGCTCCAGGGAACAGAGAAAGAAGGACATCTATGGTCTGGCTCCATCTGGCCTCATCTGCCATTGCTCACTGCCAATAGGGAGCTTTCTTTCTTGTACCTTTTGTTTGCTTCTGGCCCCTCTGCACTCGCCCATGAGGTTAAATCTCATTTGGGAAGTTGTTTCATGAAGTTCAGAAGCAGAGGGAGACATGGCTTAAGTGGGGAGGGAGCCAAGGAAGGAGGAGATGGTCAAGGAAATCTGTTCAGTTCAGTTATTAGATCTGGGTCACAGATTTGGTCCTTAGCTTTCCAATGGGCAAAACTAGAAAAGGATATTATCAGTTATATGGTTCGCCATGTCCATGAAATTAGATCAAGCTAATTTCTCAGACAATAACTCTTTCTGACACTGAATCGTGAAAACTTTTTTTCTATGGGACAGTGACAGTTTAAGAGAATAAATGTCACCCTCATTAACGGTAAATAAAAGAATGAGTTTCTCAGCATTGTTTCTTCAATGCTTCCATGTTGAACAATGATATATTAGCAGAGCTGTTTTAGTAAATGCTATAGAGGTCTAACAAAGCAGTGGAGCATGATACATTTTAAAACGTACAAGGGGGAGCATAGATAGCATAGCCTTCAGGCAGTATCCTGCGTTCATTATTCTCTCAAATGTGCTTTTGATATGTTTATGGCACCATTTATACTCTGGGTGAGTTTCACAACTTCTCTTGGGATATTAAAGTGTACCACATTGGGCAGTCCCAAGAATTCAACAAGATAGCATATAGAAAATTCAAGTAATGTAGGATCTGAAGGTCATCATACTATAGCTAATGACTCCTGGTTCATTTGGCAGGGAGAAAGGGTGATAATAGCCCAGGAAATTCCCATAATTTAAAGCTGAGAGGCTAAGAGAACGAAAGTACTGTTACCCACACCAGCAAGCGGGGCAGTTTTGAGAGGTTTCCATTTGTGGTGTGCTGTGCTGGAAGGTTACAAAAGATGTTTACGTGAAAATGATCACTAAGGAAAAGATGGCTGCAGGGTGGCAATGTAGGAGGTCCCTGAATTTCTCTCCTGTCACAGAAGCTACCCATGGAACAATTAATTCCCTTTGAGAGGAATCCAGAAACTAGCTGAGCAACTCTCACACATCAGGTGACTGAGAAAATACCCACATTGACATGGATGGGAAAAACTAAGACACATTCTTGCCATAAAACCTACCCAGGCATACTGGCGTACGATCAGAAGAAAATCCCCAACTCCCAGATTCACCCTAAAGAGCGAAGGGCTGGGTCATCCATCTATCACACCACTTTTAAGGCTGCCACTCGAGGCACTGGTCCTCAGATCATCCAGCTCTGCAAAAGTCAATGAGCCTTGAGTTCAAGAGCCCACAGGACTAGAGCAAACAAAGATGCAGCTGTTTCACAGGCATGTATGCATTCATCATGGCTGTCCCCGCAGGGCTTTGCGCAGAAGGAGCAGACAAATGCCCAGCACCCAGTCTTTCCTGGGAGGCATTTGACTCTATACTTCATAAGCTGCTGCCCGAGGGGCCAGTTTCTCATCAGAATGCATCTAGGTGCTGACTGCAACCCTTCCAGGACTCTAAGATGGCCAGGGGGCACTTCTCCCTTACTCTCCCCAGGTTTACTCCAAAAAGTAAACCAAGTCTCAGTCTTTGTCCTGGAAGGGGCTTGTCCAAACAGCCAGCACCCTAAATTTTGTGGCTGTCACCCTAGGGATGGGCCCTCAAGTTACGTAGGTCTGATAGCCAACAGGGGCAAACATTCCAGTGTGTGTGTGTATGTGTGTGCGCGCGCGCGTGTGTGTATTCAATGGAATATTATTCAGGCATAAAAAAGGAAGTCCTGTCATCTGTGACAACATGGATAAACCTAGAGCACATCATGCTGAGTGAAATAAGCCAAACAGGGAAGGACAAATACTGTACGATCTCACTTACATGTGGAATCTAAAAAAAAAATAAGTTGAACTCATAGAAGCAGAGAGCAGAACAGTGGGTGGTTGCCAGGGGTGGGGCATGAAGGAGGAGAAATAGAGAGAAGTTGATGAAAGGGTAAAAACTTTCACTTATAAATCAATAAGATCTGGTGATCTAATGTAGAACATGATGATCATAGTTGATGATACTTTATTATATAACTGAAATTTGCCAATAAGTTGAATTTAAATGTTCACTTCAAAAAAGGTAAATATGGCAGATGACTGAGTGAATCCTTTCACAAAGTATATCTATCTATCTATCTATCTATCTATCTATCTATCTATCTATCTATCTACCTATCTATCTATCAAATCATCATGTTGTACACTTTATATTATAGTTGTATTTGTCAGTCATACCTCTATAAAGCTAAAAAAAATATGAAGAAAAACATGGTTGTCAACTTGGGTTAGGGCATCTAAAATCCGTGTGGTTAAGTAGAAACTTGCAGAAATAAAAATTTCTGAATTGCTAACATTTTGCTAGGAATAGCATAGACATAGCTCACTTTCTCCATTGAGTTATGGAATTTCGCATTTAATATCGTAAATTCCCTGAGTTAGCTTTAAGTCGTATCTATGCCTTTCCAGCCTTCTGAGTGTTTACTCATTTACATCTTATTCCTTCCTCTCTTGGTCATCGTTACTCTTCTTGCTCCTTATTAGTTAAGTACAGTGAAGAAATGTCTGCTCTTAAATAGCAGCAGTACAATGGCAACCTAATAACACAGATGTCAGTACATTTATTTGGCAGTAAGGCCTATGAGGAATTTTAAAATCAGTTTTGCTCTTTCAGTCCAGTGAATTCAATAAGGGCTTGCTGGGCTACCAGACCTGGCAGCAAGAATAACAAAGTAAAAGAGCAATGTAATTTCTGTACTTCAGGAGTTTAAGATCTAATGAAACAGACATATACACATAAGAACTTATCATATAGATGAATAATAAAATAAAACTTTGGAATTAAACGTGAACCCGAATAGTGCCCATGGTGTTCCTAGAACGAGGAAGAAAGGCTAGGGCTGGAAAGTGTGGGGAACCGATGGTAGACAGAGGGCACAAACCCTGTCCACACGCAACTGGGGCTTTGTCTCTTTGGTTTTCTTCCTGTGGGGAGGGTCCGTAGTCCAAATCTGTGATGTCCCAAAGCTTTAAAATGGCAGAGTTCACCCTTCAATCATGAATCATTCTGAATAATCCAAAGTTATTGTGAGGGTTGAAACAACAAGGAAGAGTATTGCTTAGTGTAATTGAGCCTGGGAATGCGGTGACAAATTTCTTGCCACTCTGCCCATGTCTGAGAATGACTGCAAAAGCGCTGTGAGTATTGATTTGGGAGGTGACAAATACATTTGATCCCAAAGCCAAATTTACAAACACAGAACCTGTGAAAAGAAAGGATCAATTCTATTTAATATAACTTAATATATGTAATATACATATATGTAATTATATGTTCATATACATGGATATATATATTTATACAGACACACACATATGGATGTGTGTGTATAAATATGCACACAGATGTTGGCTGATACATACATGAGACCTACAGTTACCAAATAAAGGGCAGATTGTCCAGTAAGGAAATATCATGCGTTCCCTTTTCTGCTTATTCTGAGTTTTCTTAAGAACTCTACGTGGCCCTTGCCCTTGAACGCATCTAAACTCTATTTGGCCCTGTTTGCATAGACATGAAGACCTTCCCTCCACCTCTTCTTCAGCCTTTCATTACAAGTGAAAGAGACATTTGAGGTGGAAAGAGAGCCCTTGCACGCTTTCCATTCACTCGCGTCTCAGAGACAGGACCACTTCTGCTCTCCGAGGCGGCCGTGGGTGAACATCTGGGTGTCTGAGGATACAGCACACGCAGTGTTGGATTGCAGCAGCAGGAAATGCATGTATTGCTTTTGCTTATGAGAACTCGGGTATACAGTTCTGCAGAGAGCTCTGGGGTCTGCATGCTCTCTGTGAAATGAAGCTTATCTTACCTGAAAACAAGCATTTCTGAATAATTCATTACAATGTCCTGCTTCTTTCAAGCTAACGGATCTGTTTGATGGCTGACTGGGTTAAGGGAGGGCGCAAGGTCTTTGGGAGGCTAAGTTTCTTCTCCTTACACTTCGCACAGGGCTTTGGGATCTTATTTCTCCCATCAACTTAGTCGTTTGGGAACACTTCACCCAGTTAGTCGATGAGACTCATCTAAGTTCAGGGTCAGGGGGTGAGATGAGTCAGGGATAAAAATATCCCAAGTAATTCCTTTGGAGGTTGGATAAATACTCCATTAATATACACCCTATCTCCTTACCCTTCCCTCCTTGACCACCTCCCCCCCCCAAAAAAAACCTCCACTCTTTGCTCACACACACCACCTATAAAACTTCCTTCTAGGTTGGATTACATCCTTGTGTTCCTCAAAAAGCTAACCCACAGGAAGTTCAATCAAAGCTGAAGTACCTTTGTCCCAGGAGAGGCGGAAGGAGGTGGGAGACGCTTCACTACTGAGTGATGGCACTGGTGATGAGAAGAGGGGGTGGGATTATACTTCAAGCGACAAATAACCTTTTAAAAATGGAAACTGGAAGGAAGCAGAAAGACAGCGTGAACATCACTTGATGTCTAAAGCTGTTTCTAAACTCAGGTTAAGAAGGTGGACTTGGAACAAATTTTTCCTAAACCCTTTCGCTTCTGTTCCAGATACCCGAGCACGCAATTATGCATCAAATCAAAGGGGGTGAGGCTGGTAACTAAGCCCTCCTTAACAGGGGTCAGCCTTTTCGAACAGGACTTGATTAGATACAACGATAACACTGAACTTCTATTGTGAGAACTGGATTGGCTAGACGATCCCATTTAGTGCTGGTAGTTTTTCATTTCCTTCTCTAGAGTAATTTCCACTGATGCTTTTCTAGTGACCGTGTTAAAATTTGGTTTTGACAGAACTATCTGCAGTGCTATTTTCTGCCCTTTCATTTTGCTTTTCATTACGTTTTTTTGTGCTTTTCTTCCCTTATTCGGTCCAGGATATCTTATGGACGTGATATATTTCATCCTCCCTAAATTCTCAATAATAGGCTTTTAGAACAAGGCCAATATTGCACTTCATGTTTTGTTTTAAGTACTATCAGTTTTTCAAAATTATTCTAGACGTTTCTTGGCAGAAGGTTCCTACCAGACTTTAACTGACTTACACACCTACATTTCTTCAGAAAGATCGAGTCGCAGGCATTCATCCGGCAGACGCTTACTGTGAGCGGGGCACAGTTCTAGGCTCGGGAGATTCAGCTGCGAATACGACTCCCAGATGTGTGCCTTTGTATAACTTTTATTCTACTAGGAAAGACAGTTAAGAAGCAAAATTAGGACTGAGGTTTCGATAAGAGCTCAGAAGGAAACTAAAGCATTAAGGAGAGGGAGGATCACCCCCGTTGCCATCACTAAATGCAGAAAAGTGTCAATGCTAGGGACGCAAAGGAAACTCATCCTCCTATAGCTGCTTCTCAGCCTGGATTTCACACTGACTGCAGATTTACTCCCTGAATTGTCTGGGGATTCTGCAGCTGAATCAGAACACGATATGTCATTTCCAATATACGGTAGGTGGACTCATTTGTGCTATAATCACATAGTATCATAACTATTCACAGACTTCCAAAATCATTTCGATTCAGACCCTTGTCCTTATCTGACCTTGACATACTGAATGCATTTATGAAGCCTGCAATTTATTCCTTTCTCTTTTAATCTGAGTTATTGGCTGAACTATTGGTCACACTTGATTAATCTTTCTTTACCTTTAGGCGGAAATCTTTGTGGCTACCAACTGCTGTGATAAAAATTTTAAATGATTAATCTTTATGGAGATCTTCTTGGGTCATACGTTTTTTTCTTTTCTTTTCTTTTTTGTCTTAGATTTTTTATTTTCCACAACCCATCCTTGCCTATCACCTAAGATTTTCATAATTTTTTTCTTTCTTCTATAAGGCAGTAGGTCATCTGTAATTCTTAGAAATGTATTTGAAAACAAATTGCTGCCATACAATCAGATCAAGGTTCAAATTATTTCTTAATTCCGATATTATTTATTTATTTGTTGGCAAGTAAATCTATCTGGTTTTGTTACTTTGATGTAGTTACTAAATAAAGTTATAACCTTAGAGGTCTAGCTAAGTCTGGTCTTACCTCTCCCTTCCTGAGTAAGCTTGAAGGAATTATTAATCTCTGTCTACTTCTTCATCTATATGTCTTAATAAATACAAAAATGCAGTGATAGCCAAGCATTATTTGACAGAGGAATATTCCAACCATAGATGTACCTGTAAACTAATGAAAATTGACTCTTTATAAAACTATGTTTTTCTAACAGCTGTTTCTTAAGAAGTGCAGACCAAGTATCTTTAAATTTAGGTGAAAAGCTAGAGTTAGAATAAAACCTGAAGAATATCGCAATCTTTCCTATTGAAAGTGGAGAGAAAATTGTGTTTTTGCTCTGTATTATATCAACAAAATTACTAGGTCAGTGAAGTGTTAGAACAATGAGAGATTTTTTTGTTTGTTAGGTGTTATTAAGGGAATTTAGATAATATCTTCCTAATAATAGATGGGTTGTAGGTCTTACCTATCATTTCAGACCCTGAATTTATTTCAAGAAATTTGCTGATTGTTATTTTTCTTTAAAAATTGTCAAATTATTCCTATTGACTTTCTCCTACATGTGTTTTTACCAAACCATTGTGACAAAAAGTGAATAATTAATCTTGCTCTTATATCCACATGTGCATGCCTAATACAATGCTTGGATATGCATTTTTGACTAGTCACTCAACACTAGTAAATCGACTAGTAAACTAAAAGGGGAGTAGAGAGACTATATATATATATATCTTCTAGTCAGAAGAAAAGGTCCTTATTAGAATCAGCTCTTTGATGTTTTAAAAAGCTACTAAAGAATCTTTCTTTCTTTTATTTCCTTTTAAAGAAACATTCATTTTATTTCTCAGAGTTTATCCACTACCCTGTTAGGAATCTAGATGGCATGTGGCTCTCAAAATAGAGTGTTGTACAGGGGAAAAAGATACTTAAAGCAAAATGAGAGGTGGGGCTGGGGATATTAAAGTCATTCAAATATACACCCACTTCCTCTGCATTTTCTATTTCTTACCTGTAATCTCAATGCTATTCTATATCAAGAAGACATAAATATGGTGACTTGATTGCTTCAAATATGTATCTGGTAATGTATCATGAAGAAGTGTAATATCCATGGAGAGCTTTGCTTCACATACAATGATAAACATGGCAGCATCTCGGGAAGTATTGGATTTAGACCATTGAGTTGCAAGTTTGAAAATAAACAGCCTTTGCAAGACAGTGGCATCAGCACTTATTCCATCATTATCATTTGATTCCTAAACATACTAAGTTGTTTAGTATCTGCAGTGAAAATTTTGGCAAATTGGAGTTCTTTTTCTGAGAGTTTGGGATTGGGATTAGATTTCTCCAACTGTAGAAAAAGCTGATACCCTGAAGACAGAAAATGCTAGATATGGAACATTGATGTTTTCTTGTAGGTGAACTGGAGTAACTGAGAAAGATGTCTGCCCAAAACCAAGATTAACAGGATGATAACAATCCACAAAGAGAGGGAAGGCAGGGAGGGTGGGGGTGAGAATGGTGGGTTGCAGGAAAAGAGAAAGGAAGAAGAAGAAGAAAGAAGAGAGAAGAAGAGGGAAGGGAAAAGTAGGGGAGAGGAGAGAAAAGACTCTTCACTTTTGGCTCAGGAGCCTGGCTGTGTTCTTGTCTTGGGGATTTGAGGCCACCCTGGACCCTTACATTTTCCCCTTCTGTCTAAAGTTAAATTGATTTCTGTTACTTTCAACTAAAGATTTCTAATAGCAACATGTCTCTGAAATACTATCAGGGAACTCAAAGTCAGTATATGCTTTAATATTTATTGGTTTTTAATTTTCTGATACTGTCTCAGAGAAATAAACGATTACTTACAAAATTAGCATCTGAGGTAAAGTCCTGCGTAGACCTTCTTGGTCCCCCTTTTTTTTGCCTTTCACTCTTTATTTTTCCCACTGACTGGGTCATTTTGTGCTTATTCCAGCTATTATTTGTCATTCTTGACCTAATATAAAATTCAGAACTCTTAGATGGATTAACTCATTAGGTAATTAAAACCCGATTCATCAAATTGAATTATTTGCCCCCAATTTTGAGAAAAGAAAGCAGCTATATGCCTTTCCTGCATAGTCCTGTGGGGTAAAACCAAATTCTAAAACATGGTTATTTCTTCGTTTAGCTTCTCTTTTCTTTACTGATTGAATCAAGTTGGTATTTCATGCAGAATCTCATGAGTTTAACAAATAGTACATTGGATTCTAAAACCTGCCTATTCTTATTTAGAGAAAAAGAGTTTCTGGGGTAATTATAGTGAATTAATTATAGCCTGTTCCAATCTTTTTACCAATATGACTAGCTGGAAAATTAACGAATCTCTTATTAACCACATATTATAATGATAGCTAATTTTCTCAAGAACTTAGGATGACTTAAGCAATATTCTGGGCATTGTTTTTAATGTAGCATGAATAATCACTGAAACAGCCCTATAAGGTTTCATGGAGAGCTTTATTAAGGTTAAAGTACTTATCTAAGAACATACTGTAAAAGTCAAAACAATTATTTGAATTCAGTTCCCTGTGAATTTCAGAATCAAGATTGTTTCCATTATACCAGGTGGTTTCTAAATAAATAATCACTCCTATACATACTACAATGAAAAGAGGGAACATACAAAAAAAAGTTTTGCCTTATAATCGAGAGAGATAAAAATTATGAATTAGAAAAATAACACAAATTTAAAAGTAAAAAACAATTACTTTAATAATTTGTTTAATTAAAAAGTGCGTTACCATCCCAAAGAGTGTAAGATTTTTACTAGATCATTCCAAAAATAAAACGTTATTGTCTCTCTTTCTGATGTATCAGAACAGGCTAACATTGTGCCTTGCCTTCTAATATTTGTGGATGATTACATCACTAATGGCAACAGTGCTTCAGGGTGTAGGTGTGACTGGCGACTAAATTGTGACTAGCATCCCTATGACAATTTCTCATAACGATGTTCTTCTTCCTTTGCAGCTGTAGTTGCTACTTGCAAGGTTTATTTCTCTTTATAGTTCTGTTCTTTAAGTGTATAACTTACCTGAAAGCTCTGTTTAAAATGATCGATTCCATTTCTGCTTAGTGTGTACCGATATAATCTGTCAAATAGGGCAATTTTCCAGAATTCAAAATGGCTATGCTCCATTGTCTTAGGTAGTTTGTATAAACCTCCTGTGGTCCCTGCACTTAAGTTCATTCTGCAACAGCTGTTTGGGTAGCCTGCTCTCATCCATATTTTCTGCTTGGACAATCCTAATAAACTGTTATGACAAGTATCACTTTAAAGTACTAATCAACACAAAATGTGCAAAACGTCTATTAATGGACAGGATGTGTTCTTTGTGATTTAGTTTGGGTGATGGTACTGCACACAGGAAAAGACAATGTACAAGCCAGATGAGTGACTATAATAATTGATCACATTAAGGCTCATGGAGAATGTGGCAAATGAACTTGTTTTGGAAGATGGTCAAGATTTTTAAAAATGCACATAGCAACTATTACCTGTAGAAAACTCACTATGTTCCTACCACTGTCTAAGGGCTTTACATGCATTGTTTCCATGAATTCCCACAGCAAATTATAAAAGTTTGTGTTAATATTTTCTCCAACTTTACAGATAAGCAGCAAAGGTTCACACAGTCATTTGATCAAGTGGAACAATAGAGATTAAAATCTCTAAGCCCAACATAAGTAGCCACCATCTCAGATTGCTTTGTAGTTCATGCAGGGCGGCACCAGGCAGAACATAGGTGGGGCTTGACCTTAGCCTGGACCACCCAGGAAACCCCAGGGACTGTACACCCAGTGGACAGCTTCAGACCATGTCAGAGCACCACCACCCTGTCCCCAGGGGAGGAGGTTGGTGGTCAGTGGTCACTGCCAATCCTTGCAGTTGACTGGTCTGGATAAATCCCCCCCATTGATCTGCCAACAGAAAACAAGGCTCAAATACAAGAAGAGGGTGTACTCAGTTCACATGAAGGGCATATCTTGGGTGATAGGGGAGGTTGTGCCTCTGCATCTTACATGACATCTACTACATAAGGCCACACTACCAAGACAGGGAGTCATAACAGCTTTCCAACATTCATATCATAGCAGTGCCAGAAGGAGGGGGAAAGAGCAAGAAACTGGAAATCTACTTGAAAAAGCAACAAAAGAAAACTTTCCTAATTTGGGAACAGAAATACCCATACAAGTATAGGAAGCACGGAGAGTCCCAAACAAGATGGATGCAAAGAGGTCCACTCCAAGACACATCATAATTAAAATGCTAAAGGTTAAAGTTAAAGACAGAATCTTAAAAGCAGTAAGAGGAAAGCAGTTAGGTACCTACAGTGGAGTTCCCATAAGACTGTCAGCTGATTTCTCAAAAGAAACTTTGCAGGCTAGAGAGGATTGGCAAGATATATTCAAAGTCATGAAAAGCAGGGACCTATATCTAAGATTGCTCTACCAAGCAAAACTATCATTTAGAATCAAAGGGCAGATAAAGAGCTTCCTAGAAAAGAAAAAAAAATCCCAAAACTAAAGGAGTTCATCATCACCAAACCATAATTATATGAAATATTAAAGGGATTTATTTAAGAAAAATAAGATCAAAACTATGAACAATAAAATGGCAATAAACATATACCTATCCACAATGGAATCTAAAAAACAAACTAAGTAAACAAGAACAGAGACAGAATCATGGATACAGAGAGTGTTTTGATAGTTGCCAGATGGGAGAGGGGGTATGGGGGAATGGGTGAAGAGGTGAGGAGACTAAGAAGTACAAACAGGTAGTTGCAGAAGAGCCATGGGGACATAAAGTACAGTTTTGGAAATGGAGAAGCCAAAGAACTAATAATACATGGCCCATGGACATGAACAATAGCGGGGGCATTGCCTGAGAGATGGGGGTTGCTGGGTAGAGGTGGGGTAAAGAGGGAAAAATCAGGACAACTGTAATAGCATAATCAATAAACTATAATAAGAAAGCAAACATCCTCAGAACATTGGAGGGTTAAGAAAAGTAAACTGGAATTAGCAGTGGACATTGCTGCGGCCAATTAGGTGGATACATTTGGTGGTTCCCAAGCAGGGTAAGGATAGAAGGCAGGGATGGTTTACAAAGACTGAAGGAGAAAAACTCTTGATAATGAAGATCGGGTAAAAGAAACAGCTGATATTCACATTCATACTAGTTAAAACTATGGAGTTAGTATAAGAAGAGAGAGAAGGAAAGGAAAAGCTGTTTGGGTCACAGAAAAAAGGACAAATCAAAGGGGTGTATTCTGTTTTTATGTGGTAGGTAAAAGGGCTTCTATCCTACCACTGCTCACTCAGATGATTCAGAATTTTTAAGCAATTGATCTGGGAACAAAAGAGTGTGAAAAAAGACCATATTATTTTAAAAATAATCCTGGCCTCAAAATTTTTGGTCTAGTTTCCATCAAACCTTAAAATAACTTTTTGCATTTTACAAAAAATTATGTCTCTTTTCAGGAACAAACTGGTGAGGTGTGGTTATAGTGATAAAAGTATAACACAAATACAAAGTCCAAAGAGGAAATTGTTTAGAAAATAGGAGTGTTTATTATTATTATTATTATTATTATTATTATTATTTTTGCTTTATTATACTTACTATGTCTTACAAATTCTAGTACTAGTTTTCCTGTAGACAGGTACATGTTTCCTGTGATTTGGAGAAACAACCTCTGGGTGGATGAATCGATGTTTCGATCTTATCAATAATGCCTAAGGCATTACTGGCCACTTAGTCAATTGATCATCATTTTAAAAATTGCAAAAATAAAAATATGCAGGAAAGATATAGTTCTTTACATTTATTAATGAATATTGGCAATAGGAGTTGTAGAAAAAGAACCAGGATGGGCTTTTGCCATTAGCAATGACCAAGAACTGAGATAGCATAGCTGGGTCTGGTCTAACAAAACCCAGTTATACTGCATGGGATCTCTTCCCCTTAAAACAATATTCACAATTCCCCAACAGGAATTCCTCTCTGATAATTTGCTCATCATGATTCAGCTTACAGTGGATTTTATAAAATGTTGATTTATTTTTCCCACACCATCTTTATTTACCCTTCAGTTGCATGCTGATACTTCTTTTGAATTCCTCTTTATACAGTTTCCAAGTTTTGCCAAGAACTATAAAGAAACTTTCTGTAAACAAAACCTCTGTGAGGAAAATCAGCAGAATACTTTGAATAAATAAGGTATAACCACTACTCTCTGACTCAGATCAAAGAACAGGAGAAAAATGTAAAGGCTAAGGAAGAATAACAGATTTACCAATTTTCTATTTTTAAAACATCTGTTTTTTTTCTTTATGCAAGAGTTGCAACATGGTAGGAGAGGGTACAGACAACTCACGTCTATTTTCGTTCAGAAATAAATTCTATGTCTTCATGTGTTTCCATGTAATTTTTCTTTCCTAACTAAAGGGTTGCAATGCCTAGAGAGTCAGCAATAGAAAGAGAACCCAGAAATTTGAGTTAAGTTGTGAGAGGAATGAAAAAAAGGAATCACAAGAGCATCTCAAATAGAAATGGAAGAGCCCAGCTGAAAGTTTGTCTTTTTATGTGTCCAAAACTAAAAGCCTTAATTATGAATCAGGAAGTCATTAATTTTGTTTAGGTGTGAGAGTTAATGAAATAATGATTTTTAATTGAGCACTAAAGATTCTTAAGTAACTTAAGAAATGAATAAGTTTTTAAGTCACGTGGATAGTTCAGGGAAATGAAGGGAGATTTACAACACACATTTCATGAACCATCTTAGATTGGTGGTTAAAGGCTCACATGGAGAAGCTTGTACGACACAGAAATTATTTTCAGAACCAAAACTGATGCATTAGTACAACCGTGAGAGACCAACAGTATTATATAACCTGCACAATTATCTAATTCATTATTTTCCAAACTACTTGATTAACCTGTAACTTCCATATAATCAAAAACATGCTTTGGAAGCACAGATGCCTGATCAATATTCTTTAATTAACACATTATCCTATTATTTATCTTCTCTAGATAAATAATTTGATTTTTCCATGTCCTCAAGGCCTTGGCAGATACAAATAAAATTGATGGCAGGTGTAAACTGATTGTTTTGGATTGTATGTGAAATGACCTCTTTCGGTCTTTGTATTCTCTTGGAGCTTTCTGCCAACTATGTTGTTTATGAAATTTTCCTCAGTTAAAATTTTACTGCCAACCATTCCCTTTTTTAAATGTTCTTGTAGTTCCTGTTTACATACATGTGTTTATCCATTTTTTCATTAAGAATCTAAGCTATTTCAGCTAATATAGACCATAGTTGTGTATATCTCTGTTTCCTGACTATGCCTGATTTAAGTTTCGCTGCAAACTCTTCTCCCTCCATGGAACTGCCTTTCTTTTCTCTTCAGCTACCTAACTCTCACCCATCCTTTGGGAATCAGTTTGTTTCCCTCAAGTTCAGCTTTTGTTCTCGACCACTCTAACCCACTGTGATCCTGGCCACCACACCTGAGTCATTCCTGCACTGATCTATTTAATTAGTGCACTCATATGTTACTTATCTTCTCTGCCAAACAGGTCTTATTTACTGACCAGTTGGCATGCTCCAGTTGAGGGACTTTATTAAGTAGTTCTTGCACAGAACGAAACACAGTGCCTATTTGGTGCTTAAAACTATGGGTTAAATGGAAGGAAGAATGATTAACTGACCGGCTGACTGACAGTGAAGGCATGAATCAGACAGGCTGCCCAGGAGCCACCAAGCACATAAATGATGTCAGGGAGTCTGAGGGAAGCGCGTATTTCCCAAAGGCGTAAAAAACATGGCGCCAAGAGACGACTTCTATTCAGTGTAATGAAATGCAACAGCAATGCTTGAAGTCTCAAAGGATCCGCAAGCCAGTTCCTTTGGAATCTGTTGCCCCAAACTCCCCATCTCTCATTGCGATGAACACTTGATGCAAATTGATAAGATGGAAGAACAGACAAATTGTTATTCAGGAGGAGCTTCCCCAAAACTTGCATGCTTCTTACTACAGGTAAAGTTGCAGAATCCTCAAACTATACACGCCCCTCAGCCCACCAAAAGGAGATTATGGAAGACCGTGGCTACATACATGTTTGCATATGGAAAATATAGTTGATGTAAAAGGAGACAGGTATGAAAGATAAAAAGCCAAAAAAGAAACATATCACTTAAGTGCGCTGTCTTGAAAAACATATGCATTGTAATATCCATGCAAAGCCCTTTTTGACGCTAAATAATGCCCACCTTCTTCCTGATACTTGGTTGGTCTTGTTCTTCTTAAACTCTGCTGTGTGTCTGCCATCCCTCCTCATCCCTTTCTGTCTCATGTAAAACTTGATCACACTCTCTTTTTTTACAACATATTCAATCCTGTTGGTTTATAGCTGAAAAAAATGTCTCCCAGATAATATTCAAACAAGATTTCACTTCCTTGATAACAAAAACAGAGACAGTCTGAAAATCTGGGAAAAACATTCATTTGGTTTAGAAACTGCTTTGGATATTTCCTGGTTTCAGCAACTCTCAAATCAAAATGGACAGTTTGCTGACTCATCTGTTAGGGTACAGGACGAGAATCTATTTCATGCTTCCGACCAAAATAGGTTTCACACAGAGCTTCAGCCATGCAGACTTCTGCAAAGAAGGAAGGCAAGTGCAGACTTTGGATGTTTAAATAGTTCCCTAACACATGCCATTGGTTTGGCAACATGTTTATTTTTATGATTATTTGTTTAGGGTCTGTTTTTTCCATGATAAGCCCATAAAGGCAGGGGCTGTGTTGTCTTCTTCAATGCTGCGTGCCTAATGTCACGGTATCAACAGAGTAACCAGTAAGTGCAATGGAGATTGAATGAAGACGTGGGCACTTAGCTTATCATCAGAAAATATGAGCATATGATTCAATAAGACAGTCACTGATATCTAAATACTCATTTAATTGCTTCAGTTTTAGAGGCCAAGAAAAACTGTCTGAAATTCCTCATTTGTATATATATTTTTAATTGTAGTAAATTAACAGAAACTATTGCTTGGATAATAGAAAAATCTCCCTAGCGACCATTTTGCTGCTCGTGCTTTTTGGAGCCCTCATATTTTGTGAAAAATACGCTAGAGTTTTAGATTATGTGGGTGAAAGCCAAGCAAGGATGGATGTAGGAAATGGGGAGAATATAATGAAATAGGTGAAGAAATAAATACATTAAAATGGGGATAAGGGAATTTTTCACAAGGTAAACTATGAAGCCTTTTCTGGGACAAGCACATACGTATTCCCTAAAGGCAGTCAGTCATCTGGTAGCTGAGTCTCCATCCTGGCGGATGGTTTCTGATGGATGAACGGACCAGGAGGAGTGACTCAAAGCAGCACGTTTCTGATCCTGGAGGAGTCATGGCAGATGCAGCACCATATAATAAGGCGTGTCATAAATCTGGAATGCTTGGATACATGCTTTCAGTACTTAAGAGAAAAATGGATGGAAAATTCTAGCATGAATCTGAAGAGGCTATATTTCAATATCATTTATTCATCGGGATATGCTGTAGTTATCTTTAAATATTTGTGTGCTTTTTAAATAGAAAAACAGGATTTGTTAAAAAGAAATACATTTAATACTTGAAGAAAAAAATTATAACAGTAAGATTTCATAAATAAGAATGAGAAGTCTTAAATTCACACTCTTCGCAGCCTTACTTTAATGGCCTCAAGAATTGATTATGAGTTCTAAATAAATGTTGTACTTAGATATTTTTATATCTCCCTATTTTTATTTCTCTTGAAATTTCCAACCTTCGATTCATATTCTCCATTGCTCTGACGATTTTTAAAGGTGGGTGGGCCAAGTGATATCTGCATGGAATGAAACTGATGTGTGAATAAGTGACTAATAGGAAAATAACAAGAGAATGTACTATCAGCTCAACAAAGCTTAAAGGGAAAAGCATATTAGTCTTTCTACCTTGTTTAAAATTCCTCTTAAACAGTGATTGTGTTTTTAGGGAACACTGCTCGGATATTGCACAACAATACTTACAAATTAAACCACATTTTTCCTGCTACACAATTTTTATTCACTCCAGGGGAATAATTATTTTGAAAGTTTTTTGGGGGTGGGGGGGGTAGCGTTATATTTTCCCCTCTGGTTTGTTGAAGTTCATACTAGCCATTTGATTTTATAAACAAAAAAGAAATGGAATCTAAAAGAATTTTAAAGGTTGAAAATGTGGTTTCTTGTGTTTTATTTAACACTCATTTTATGTGAGGAAGCCTTTACTTAGAGGTGGAAAAACAGTCTGTATGGATTATACATTTTTTCCCACTATGTAATATTTATCCATGTCTGTCAGGGGAAAAATGTGTTTTATAAGTTTGGTGGGAAATGTTTTCTTCCCTGGAAGCTGTCTTAGAGCATTTGATAAGGTTTAAAAAGTTCAAGCACAAATGTCAAACTTGAATCCATACATCAGCTCGCACCTGTGGGTGGTTATGTTGTGATAGGAAACGGTTTCTTCCAGAATAGTAAAAGTCAGTTAGTTTTCCATAATATTATCTTTAAGGTGGCATGTGGCGTTCAGATTAGTCATTTGGTTTCACAGAAAAGCAAGATATGGCTTAACTCTGAAAACCATCATGGCTTAACTCTGAAAACCATCATGGCTTCTATACATGAACTTGCCATTAAATTGGTCAGGGTGAGGGGAGAAATTCTAAAGGAAGAAAAATACTTACAATTAAAATGCATTTTCTATTGCTTCTCTTTTCACTTGAACCAGTTCCCAAGCAAGAGTTCCATTTCATTTAAAGAATTCTTTAGAGCCTAACCACACTGATAGCCAGAATGAGGTGCCTCCTAGAGGAAACATTGTGTTTGTAATGTGCCTCTATTTCTGTACCCCATTTACCTCATAAAGCATGACGGATAACTGCCCGGCACAGCCTCAGATGCACGCAGAGTTCATAGTCGAAACTCCTGTGTGAACATTACTAGCATTATGTATACATTTTTGCTGTGAGCTGTTGGTATGGAGGAATATGTATTAAAAGAGAAAGTGCCTTCTCTCAACATTATGAAGGTTATAAACCACTCTATATGCATTCAGTAACTTTAAAATATTGCCCAAAGGATGGTTGAGAAGTAGGCGTTTCAGAATAAGATGATCATGAATCAAAGACAGGGAGTTCAAACATAAAACCAGGATAACACATCCCTATGTACACTAGTCACTCAAAAACAGGGGCTCAATTTGAATTATTATGTGTAATCTCAAATCCCATTGCAATAATATAAATTGGTGACCTATAGTGGCCTTTTCTTTTCTCAGCTTATGAAACTGTTTGTAGTGGTGTGAGTCAAGGCTACACATCTATCAGTCAAGGTGTTCATACGAGAGGAAAACCACCACCACCAATCTGTCCTGAAGAAGTATCAATGGCCAAGCAAACTGAGGGTTCTGGGTAAATATTAAATAAAGCATGGAACCATGCATTTTATTGCTACCTTGATCAATATTGCTGCCCCTAACTATCCATAAGTACATAGTATAAATTTATTTCTATTATACAGTCATTTTCAAGTTTGCCAAGATATAATACATGTATGGAAAAACACTAATGAGCACATATAAGACATATGAACTTTAACAACAAAGAACTTATAAAAGAGTAAGTATTTAGTTTATTCAACAACATAAATGCTCTTGCCTGCATTCATCATCTTAGGAGGCCACGTACATCTTAATATCATGATGAGACCACTAATAAAACAAGTGTGGGATTTCTTTTTTGAAATTTTGTTCAGAGTCTGAAGAAACTACAGATTAGACTCTTCACAGGAACGAAGTTGTGTCATTTTAGTCATAAATTATACTTTTCCCAATTGCTGAAGTGATACAGAGCCATCTCATTTTAATTTTAATTTTAAAGATGTGTAGTTGAGTTTCATTTTTGGCTTATGAATGGAGACCATTCAGCAAACTTAAGGGTTATGACTGAATAGGGAGTTGGGGGACAATAATAGCTTAGTAGGTTGCTGAAAGGTACCCCAAATCATGAAATCTAGGGGCAAGCCTATGCAGCAAACAGGGGTTGTCCAGAAGAAGCCAAACATATTAATTCTAGAAGAGATAGTGTCATGATAGCGTACTGGAGCGTGTGTGGTATCTGTCCTCCTGTTGAAGGCATCCAATCAGTGTCCTCATTGGGTCTGTCATACTATTTAAAGCATCTGATATTTATGTGAACTTGCACACAGACAGGTGTCCTTGATTAAAGAAAAGGTAAAATGACTTAGATAATGGTTATCAAAAGCTCCTTCTGTGGAAGAGTTGTATCCTGGGTTTTGGAAAAAAAAGATTAAGGTGTCCTGCTGCTAACATTAAAGGATGATGGGAAAACAAAAATACAGCAAGCCCTGTCATTTAGAGATGGCAACGGAATCTCAATAAAGGAAACAACCAGCTAGTAAAGAGCGGGAGTGGCAAGAAAGCTCAGGTCTTTGGATTCTTTATTGACTCCTTTTCTAGCAGACACTGACTTCCACAAGGCACTTGACAACGTGTACCTTAGATTCTTGTGGGCAAGTAGGAGAAACATCAACTGAATAATAGCAATATTAGGTGGATTCAAAGCTGATTGGACAATCTCACTGTAAGAGGGTTGAAAATGGACTCTTGATTTAGAAGAGGTACTAGAAAGAGAGCTTGACTCTTGGATTGTCCCAATGAAATTTCCATTAAATGTGACAAATGCTTACCAAGATTGTACAGTACATAGAGTTGAAAGGGGGAGGCAAACCATTTGATGGAGAAACAAGAATTCCTAAACTACTGTCATCCTCAAAGTGATTAAATGAGAAGAATATTTTTAAGTAAAAACCTTCCAGAATAAATACAAAGTATCAGTGATACTCATGTCCACATAATCGTTGCACAAACTGAGTATGTGAAAGAGCTGATTTAACAAGGGCCAGAACAAACCTAGTGGTTTATGTTGTGGGCAAACTCTGTGTGATATTACAGCCAACATGACAGCTTTAATCTTCTAATACAACCAAAAGAAGAATGAATAGATTGTTTTAAATATTTCTACATCAGTAGTAATTTCTATTTTCAAAAGCAAATCAACTCAACACTCTATATTTTTTATGACAGTTTGGCAAAAATTAAAGAAATTGTAAAAGCCAGGCTTGACGAAAAAGTCTTGTTATTTCTTAAGGCTGCCAGAGAGCAAGATGACAATAGGTATGGAGAGCTTTCTAAAAAGGATATGCTTCAGAAATTCCACATTTACAAATTTACATTTAGAATTTTTCCTGAAGAAATGGCTATAAAATACATTCAAACATGTTCACAGAAGAATGAATATCAAAATGCTGTTATGGTAATCACAAAGAGAAAACAGTATTTCTCTCCGGTTAATAGGGAAAAGGCTGAGTAGCTCATGAAGACGCATCTCTTTAGGGAAACACTATATGGATTTTAAGACCCATCATTCAAATAGGTTTTCGATATATGAAAATGAAAAGAGGTTAATGACAGAGAGCAGATTACAGAAGAGTGAGTTATATGAACGCTTCTGTCTGTCTTTTGATATCTATGTTTATACTGTGTGATTATATAACATGTGCATTTTACATATAAAACTGTTATGTTATGAAAAAGTGTTGATCATGAATGCGTGTAACTTTCTTTTTTGCTTTTTATTGCAAATTAATCATTTGTATATCTAAGTGTCCAAATGCAATTTTTAATTTAAAATATTGGGGTGACATTCATTCAAAAAGAAAACAAGGTTACAGGTGTACAGCTCAACAAAACATCATCTGCACACTGCATCGTGCGCCCACTGCCCAAAGCGAGGTCTCTTTCCCTCCCCATTTTTCTCCCTTTTGCCCATCTCCACCCACCGCCACCCTCTTTTCCTCTGGCCATCACCACCCTGTTGTCTGTGTCTACATTTTATTTTTTACTTAATCCCTTCACCTTCTTTCATCCAGCCCCCCAAACCCTCCCGTCTGGCAGCTGTCAGTCTGTTCCATGTATCCAGGCCTCTTTCTATTTTGTTCATCAGTTTATTTTGTTCATTAGATTCTGCATATAAGTGAGATCACAGGGTATCTGTCTTTCTCTGCCTGGCTTATTTCACTTAGCATACCACCCTCTAGGTCCATCCAAGCTGTTAAAAAAGGTAAGATTTCCTTTTCTCTTTCTTTCCTTTTCTTCTTGGCTTTTAAAACAGACAAATAAGTATTTATAGAAGTAAAGAGATCACATGGGACAAGTGATAAATTTCATATCCATATAAAATTATTTAATTCTTTATGATTATTAAATCCACATATGCTCAAGGAATCAAATTTAGAAAATTTTTAAAGTTTTCATTTATTTGTTTGTTTGTTTGTTTTTAGAGAGCAGGGTTGTCTCTTGTGTGCCCCCAACTGGGGATCTGGCCTGCAACCCATGCATGTGCCCTGACTGGGAATCAAACTGGCAACCCTTTGGAATGGCCAGCGGTTAATCCACTAAGCCACACCAGCGAGGGCTAAATTTAGAAATTTAATAAAAGTTTAGGTAAGAATAGAGCTCCTTAGTTTTCAATGTTATCATTTCCCCTGCTGCCTTTCCTTCAGGCAGGAAAGTAACACTATAAATATTTTTGGAGTGTTTGTGTTGAAACTTCTCATGTCTAGGTCCATTCTAGGCCAAGTATCAATGTGAGTTATAGATATGCTTTTTCAGAGAATGGGAATGGCTTAGCAGAGCAGTTGTGCATACATAGACACACACACACAAATGGCTGGTGGAGAATGTGTACATGTTTTCAAGAAGCAAGTAATTTTAAGTGCATTGTGTAAAGACAAAATTCCTGGAGTTCTTCAACTGCTCCACTCCATTGCTTTGAACATGCGGCGACTGTGAGCTGTGTGTCTGCATGGGGAGACTTGGTTTAGCAAATCCTTCTTTGATGGATGAAGGGCTGTGAAAAGGATATTGCGTGGCGAGGGTACAACTGCCAATTTAAAGGTAATTTTTCCTGAGGTTCAGATGTTAATAGAGATATAAGAATAGAAACCAAACAAGGTAACTGTGCCACATTGTGAAACAAAATTGGAAAAATTCTTGTGGGCAGCTGAGGCCAGGGGCTAAAGCACTAAAACATAAAGACGTGAGCGTAGTTTGCTTTTTATTGATTCCTACTTTAAATACAATTTTCATAATATAATACACAGAGAAATGTACATTGTAAACATTAAAATAACAGGAGAGTCCATTTGCAAGTGTGTTATGATTATCAATAGCCAATATAAAATGTGTTTGTTTTGCTTGTTAATAACTTTTACATTTTAATGCATATTTTTTTTATTTTTGCTATGCCTCTGTATTTGTTGTTTTCTTCTCTTTTCTATTTTTTAACATATTTTATTAGTATGATAGGGTCTGGTGAGGTAAAATGACCTATCAGGAACATGAATCCAACTAATAATTTTATATTTCCGAATTATCTTAAATTTTTCCAATTAAAAATAAACTATGGGAAAATAACTTAATGATCAAGAAACTAATTCTCTCATTAGTATTGGAATATGAAAGTTTCTGAAAGAGTGGGGATCACACAGAAGAAGGGAAAAAGAAAACTTTTTCTTCCATAAAAAGCATAACTCTTTTGAGCAAAAATTTAAGTAACATTTATAGCTGAAAAACGATAACCCACTTTAAATGTGCTACCCACTGAAGCAATATGGCATAAATTACTGATGGACGGCACGCATGGAGATTATATACACTGATGAGCTTATACAGCAAAGGTAAAAAACGCACCCGACCCACATTCTATATTTTCACCTAAGAACGGTGCCACTGTGGCAGTCTCTTAAGGAACAAAAAGGCTCATTTTAAAGCCCTTTTTTATATATCAACTGACGCATATCTGTCCTTGACTCAAAACTGAACCTTCAAACCCAGTCACAAATCCATCAACAAGTACTTATTGATCATGTTCAATAAACAAATCACTGAAGATATGCAAGCCCCGAGCAAGTTCTTTATCTGAATGGGCTGAAACAGGAGATAACGCACATACACACATAACTGTAATGTGACCTACCGAGTCAGCGCACTAAAAGAGATGAACAAAGCATCCCAGGAGGTTGGAAAAGGAAGCCATTAGTTCCAGGGCACAAGGACAGATATTTGGGCACAGCCTGAGGAGTCTTAAGACGCCTAGCTTTGCAAGACAGACAGCCAGCAGATGAGAAAGTGCTCCGGCCACTGACGTGATAACTTGTTTTCCTTTAATCATCGCAGTTTCCACAGGCTTTGGCTTCTCTGCCAGAGCCTTGCTTTTTTTTCTGCCTTAGATTTTAAAAATTTTTCTCCATCTCTTTATGAAATTTTATTCAGAGATATACATTGTGAAAAAAAAATCTTGTTCTTAAAACAATTAAGCATTTTTTTTAGTCATTTCTATTGCAACCATTTAAGCAAATGGATTATTTTAGCGGACATTTTGGAAGATAAAAATGTTTTAACGGCTCAGAAATAGACACACCTTGTCTGGAAAGGTTGGAATCTCCCCTGTGCTTGCTTCCTCCTCCTCATTTCTAACTTACCCCACAGTTAATCATGCTGAAGGAGATAAGCCAGGGAGGGGAAGACAAATGCCACAGCATGTTACTTGTATGCGGGATCTAAAGAACAAAATAAACCGAACGAAGTAGAAACAGACTCACAGAGAACAGACTGACAGCTGTCAGAGGGGCGGGGTGTTGTGGGGTTGGGTGAACAGCGTGAAGGGATTAAGCAACAACAACCAAAAACCTCAGAGGCACAGACAAGAGTCTGGGGATTGCCAGAGGGGAACGGGGCTGGGGGCCAGTAGACAGGGTAAAGGGGGGTGGTCAATGCCTTAGATTAAAAAAAAAAAAGCTTTTACAGAATGAAATAGTCGTAACTATGAATGTCACTGAATTCCTGGTTGAATGCATGGTGTGGTTTGCTGGTAGAAATAAGCCCTGGCAGATGATCCTTACATACAGCCCAGAGGCACAGGTCTCTCTTTAGTGGAGTGACAACAAGTGACCCTCACACACACACACCTTGCAGAGACAGGCAAGCAGGCTGTGCTTAGCAAATGGCCTCTCTTGCCCCAAGAAGGAGGGAAAAACACCTTTTTGATTTATCACTGGCTGCTTCTGAAAGTTCCAGATGAGAACAGGTGCTCCACAGCAAGGACGAGCCCTGATCGCTCCCACAATCTTTATTATAAAGTACCAGGAATACCAAAGCCGGAGCAATCTTAGAAATATCTAGTAAACATGATAAATAGGAGGGAAAGGCTTCTATTAAAAGTCTACTGTAAAAGCTTATTTGTTTCCTTGATTATAACCACAGACCCCTAAAAATCTCTTGCTTTTTTTCCAAACCCGGTGAATAATATGGTTATTATATTTACATTTAGCGAGCACTACCAATGTGTTGCTAAAAACAAAAATTGCTTCAATTACCCTGTGCCAAGTGGAAGACTGCAGAATAATTCTTTATAAAAAAAGCCAGAGGTTATACTTTTAAATTGTTTGGGAACAAAACAATGCATCCCTCCAGGCCTCCTTATTATAGATAGCAGCTCTTGACAATCTGTATTAAAGTGAGGGGACTTGAGAGAGCTTTGTTATGAATTAAGAACGAGTGAATAACATGTATATAAATGTTTCATAAGTCATCCAAGTCAATGCTTACACATTACCCTTATTAGGATCTAGAGATATTCAAACCTACTTTTAAAAATTAAAAAGTGATAAGTGGTATACAAGAAAATGAATATCATCATTTATTTGATGTCATTTTAAGGGATTCAATTTGCTTTTTCTTTTTGCCAGCGTCAGATTCAATTGTAGTTGGTGTCTTGGCTATTATTGTAAATACATCTTTTGTGTTCAGAATTACTTAGAAAATGCTAATAAGGCTTATTTTCTGCTCAGTTCTATTAGCTGAGCCCTTGAAACCATAGTTCCTATGATTTAGAGACAGTTTTTGAATAGTCAAGACCTCCCTACGGCATAGGGAAACTCAATTTGGTTTCTTTGCTGCTATTGCGGAATGCTTATTCCACCAGGGGTAATTTATCTAATTAGGGGTTATGTGTTCTGAAAATACAAGCATTTTGCTACTGAAAAATTTAATGTTGTGCAGTTTTTATGTCCCTGTCAACTTCGAGAAGAAACTTAAGGCCATCAGCATCAGAGAGAAGAATGTCTTGTCCTTCAGATGAGGGCCAGGGGATATTTCTAGTCTCCTGAGAGCAGGGTCCTCTAATGAATTATCAGCCCACACATTCTAGCAGCATGATCAGATAATTACAAAGTTTTCTCCAGCTCTAATCCATCTTCTATACATCGCTGGAATTAATATTGTTTTTAAATCTTCCTGTCACAAGGTGAACTTTTGCCCAGACACCACACCAAGAAGGAATCCCTTACACCTCAGAGATGGATCACTTGGCATAATATCTGAAAGAACCAATGGTAATCATCATGTCATGCCTATCTAATAAGACCACTTTTGTTGGTCTTAGAAAACAATCTACTAAATTTGAAAAAAAATCCCCATCAGGGACTGCTATGTCCTAGAACCTTTCTGGATTTTCATGATAAACTTCTGATACATAAACTAGGGCCGCAGAAAACTGAGCTGACTGATTAAAACCTTCCACTTCAAAAGAGACTGGAAGTTCATCAGGCCATGTGCCCTCAACGTGGCAATAACTCTCCCGAAATCATGTACTACCTTTGTCATCTTCTCTTGTCTGTGACATCTGTTCAGCAGATGCTAAAATCACTCAAGTGAAGGAACCTAAAAACTAAAAGGATCTTAGAGGACTGAGTCATGAAACACAGTGTTTGCAGGCAATATTGGCTTTGTTTGGGTGTCCGTTGCTTTGCACAGGTCATGGGAATGGGGCTGCCCTGCAGACCATCAGCCATGACCCACAGACAATGTCTTGGTGACCATTTCAATGGCTGAACCTGGTTCTGTTCATTAATGGTCCAATTACATTATTTGTTTTATACAGACAATCTTGCTTCCTTGAAATCAATTGAGATATTCTTTATTCGACGAACTGTAGAACTTAAACTGATTACATAGTAAGACTAAAAGCTGTGTTGCTTTAGGACCCCATCTTTCATGAATTCAGTGAGATCGTACCATTTTAGAAACTAAAGGATCAGAAATCATGTCACGAACTCACCAGTTTCCACGGAGACTTTCATGACAGTGAAAAGTGTATTAGAGGTATCACTAAAGTGTTGCTATAATTTCCTCTAAATTATCTCTGCCCTGCTCAGGCCAATGCAGCTAACTTCACTGATAAGTAGCTGTATCAGTGAGGTAGCCAACTACAGATATTATATAACACAGAAAATAGGATCATCTCAATTTCAAAGTCACGATTAATTCCATAATATTTTGATCATAAATGTTAAAGACATTTTTGAGATATACACTTAAATGCAAACCCAACTCACCAATGGTTATGTTGTTCACTCTTGATTGTACTATTAGAACTAAATTAGATTTATTATTATGCTTATAATTTCCTTTGGTGTTCTACTCTCCTCATCTTATTGTCACATTAAAAATAAAAATATAATATTCAGTGAGTCAAATAAGTGTATTTGAAAGCAAATACATTTAAGATTATACACAATATCCTTTGTGTTCATCATGTTTTAAAATAGGATTGTATAACTTTAGAACATGTTATTTGTGGTATATGATCTCTAAACAGATAATTCAGGGTGTAAAGGTATATATATTCACTTACACTTAGATTCTTCCACTTTGGAAATATGTATTCTTATTATTCTTGAATTAAGATGAGAAGAGAACCATATAACACTCCACTGTACACAAAATTTCACAGGCAATTAAATTAGAACATGATTGAATGGTTTAATAATTTTTAACAGTTAAAAACATATATTTCACATATATCAAAACAAAGTATAATTTAAAATACATCATATCAATCCTGCTTTCTTGGGTGACATAATGGATTCACTAGAGTTGAAGTTTGAAGATCCAATTTCTAATATTCTGATTTTTATTAGTGAAATATCATTGAGATAAAAGTAAGAAGAGTAACGAAAACCAATGACAAGAGACAATTTAAATGGAAATATAGAAATATCAAACTAATCTACAAGAGCTGTCAAATGCCTGTCAATCAAGGTTTAAGAAGTTTAGAAATCACAAAGGAATCTTGTAATGACGGAGGAGTTTCAATTTTTATGGGTGGTCTACTTCACCCGAGTACTGCTAGCCATCAGACAGAACAAGAGGGAAGGGGTCATAATTTATACGGTACTTCAATGTAGTCAAACCTTTCAAGGTCAGAATAAAGGTTTTCACCCTAAGCCTAACACTTCCCTAAGGACCTTTATGCTGCAAGACTCAACAGGGTACAGCACAGCCAGGATTCCCACGGGGACTGCCACTGCACAGGCTCCCTCCAGCAACAATCCAATGGAGGCAACACTGTGCACACCACCGCTGTTTTTTAAAGCACTTTATAATTTCCTAGCATTGAAGCTTGGTTATTTTTGCCTTTTCCTCAGCAGCATCATTGCTGTTTGGGTGGATCTTCCAATTATGCTAACCATACTCCTTGAATTCAAAACAAGAGCACATTCTAAAACCAGACTATCCATCAGAATAAAATGTGTTGATGCTGATCGTGGTGCACACTTCTGCCAATTTAAACCCTCATAACTTTGGCACAGCTATGATTTCATTTCAGTCAAAGTCGATATTTTATTCATTTGGTGAGAAGGCAGTGATAGCTATTTCAAGGACATTCCAATTAAAGAAAGCTGTGCTGAAGGCTTCTCTCAGAAACAAACAAAAAAAAAACTGAACAGTGGTTTATCTTTATTTTCTCATGACTAAAATACAATGGAAGCGTGACTTGATCTGCTAGCTGCATCTTTGGCGAAAATCTCATTCTCTGAAACACAGAGTTGGGTCAATTATTATTATTTTTTAGTTTTCCATTCAGTGACCTTTCTATCTTTTCCTCAACTAGACCAACTAAGTACCTATTTCATATCCATAAAGAATATGATGGTAGTTCATATTTATTAATATTTTAATTTTAAAAATTTCTATAGTATTACAATACCACAACAGTTACAAAGCCAATGCCACAGAAGTGCTACTGGATATATTAACTTGGATTATATCACCCACGAATTAACAATTTGGTTCATTTTATCAATGAAGGAACTTAAATGTCTAAGATAAGTCTCCGTTGGGTAGGTATACCTATATTAAAAATATTTGTACTTTAGGATTAGAACATTTTTATTATATAGAGCTGGTCAGGAGTGGAAAATAGAGACTCCACTGCAGAGATACAGTTTAGCTCTGTTTTTCTTCAAAGTCATATTGTTAAGAAAAATTATTCTTTCATTTGCCATTATTCTTAACCATTTAAACTCTTATAACCATTATTATCCCTTTCTTAATTTTGTCCTCACTATGGTTTTGCTAAATATTTGTTGTGTGTCCCATGATTGTGCCTTAGAGTTATTACTTTACTTTGTAAATAACATAAATAGGCTCACTATGAATCATTAAATACACCAATTTATTGTCAGTCATGCATTCATTCAATAGTTATTTATTAAGCACAATATAATTAATAAAGCAGTAAGTACTTTCATGGTCATTCATACACACACAAAATATATAAATAGTTATAAAGCATGGACTGAACTTAAGGTGAATTGTTAAATATAAATCTGTGACAAAAGGCATTGCATTTCTTGGCCAGCTCAAAGCATTTTTCATGCTTATGTACTTGCCACATGGGATGCTCAGCAGATGTTTGTCTTATAAGAAGATGACCAGAAAACTTCCTCAGGTAGCTAAGAGCATCATGTCCAGTTGGGATCATTAGAAAGTTTTTTGAAATAGGAATATCTCAAATAAACCTTAGAAAAATGGAAATAGTTCTAAGGTGAGCTGTTTCTTCCTCCTCTTTCTATGGAATTTTGTTTTTAATATCTCCCATAGAAGTTGTCTTACTGTATTTTAAGTTACCTCTCTATACGTCCACCTCATAGTCTAGAAAATTTCTTACCCTTATTATAGATGCATTTCTTCAAAAGACAGTTGATAATTGTTCCATTCATGTCTTAATAGTCTTGGAATTTTATCTTATTCTTTGAAGTAAAGCATCATAATATTGATTTTATAACTTTATGAAAAATTTCACATGCAAGTACATTCTTTGAAGATTTTTAGAGGTTTATTTTTTGCCCCGGAAAAAAACAAAACAAAACAACAACAACAAAAAAACCCCTTTAATCTTATATGACATTTTAAAATAATTGCCATAGTAACATGCTCTCAAATTTTCAGTCTGCAAAATGTTACTGCAATTTCATTTACTAAAACAGTTAGATTTTGGAAGATATTTATTTAAAATATCTATAAATATACACCTATTCATTTATGCAACTTTAGCATTTGATGCTCATTGAAATCAAATAGTACATATTAAAGGGTTATCTAAAGGAAACTATGAATGAAGGCTGCATTATGCATATTTGGGTTAAAACATAGATGTTAAATTTCATATAGGAGCTTATGAATATGTTGAGTTTTGGGGAAAAATTCAAAACCCTTTTGCCACCTATGATGCCTTATCGCTTACCCATATATCCTACAATACCTAGTGTCCCACTTTTGGGGGGCTTCAAAGAATCTGGAGGTAAGAAAGGGAAGTGGGTTATTAAATGCCTACTCTATAGCAGGCTAATTGCTAGATGCTGGGCACTGAGAGATGACAAAGTCCTTGAAGAACTTAGAGCCTAATGATGATAACAGATAGATAAACAGACAATTACACTATAGCTCATTAACCACGTTGGCAGAGTGTAAATTAATAGTCACTCTGCAGGGCAATTTGGTAATGTAAAAGCTTAAACAACTTGCATACCCTTTGATCCAGCAAGTCTTCTTCTAGACAGCCAGCCATTTATCTCTGGGTGCTTGGTTTCCTCGCTCTGCTTTCCCTACAATTTCACTATGATCATGCATTACTTTGTTATTATACCAGAAGTTGTGAGGTTTGGAAATGGAGGCATGCAGGTGGGGCAGAGAGGAACTGGGAGACAGGAGCTGAGGTTGCAGGAAGGCTGGAAACCTTAGCAAGTTCTGCGGGGCATTTGGATGTCATCGAGGGAAGCAGGAGAGAAACAGAAGCAGGCCACGTTCAGAGTGCCTCTGTTACAAGATGGGATGTAGGTATAAGCAACATTTCATGGGGTTGGAAACACCCTGAGGGATCTGACTGGACATAAAAGCTCCAGAATGAAGTCCAGCCCTGCCTCACGCATGGGGTTATAGCCTTTCACTCTATGTAGCTAGAGAGAACTGGCCTCCATGTCGACTGAGCCAATCACTGAGTTGAGTTCAAAGAAAAGTTTTAAGCCTACCATCTTCAAATCGACCTTAGAATTTTGGCCCTAGGTCACCTTACCACTATTTAAATTTTGTCCCTGAGCTTCCAATGTAATGGGGATGCTTTGCTACCAACATGCCCAGATAGCCTGTGCTAAGAAGTAAGACAAAGATGCCGTTCTTTCAATCCTGCTAATCTTGACACTGTAAAATCATTTGTTCATGCACAGTGAACACCCATCAGTCCAGAGAAACAATTATGTTTAAATTGCTTCCTAGGGTCCTGGTCGTAACTTAACCCAGATGAATGAAAATGCAGAGGGAAACAGAGACTCGCAGGGCAGGCCCTGCTCGCCAGCACGAGGCAGACCAGCCCCCCCACAGCCCATCTGCACCTTCAAGGCAGGGAAAGTGAACTTGCTTCACTGCTGGGATCAAAGGCAAGGAATCATTTCAGGACTCTCAAAGGAGTGGCCAGTAAGCAAAGAGCAGCAAAGTAGCACTGAATGATGGTGAGTCTGCTACACCCAGGACTCATAGACTGGATTTTAATACTGCTGACCTCCTCATCCTCCTTGAACTTTCTTCCTCCTATGCTTGGAAATTACACACATCTCTGGTCTGGCGTCTTTTTGACTGCTCTTCCTGTTCTGACTTCTAAGAAACTCTTGTTTCTTGTCTGCTCTGCCCCTGCGTCCCTTCTCTCTCCTTGGACCATTGTTCCTGCTTTTCCTAACTCTTCCTCTTCTTAATGTATTTTCTCTCAAGATGCTACCCAAGCCTCTCTTCCATCTTTCCTTTCATTCTCCCCACAAACTTATTCATTCCAAGGTCCAGAGAATGTCCACCTTTTCTTTTATTTGACGAATATCAAATTCAGCTTCAACATTTTCCCACATGTTTCCATCTGCTTCCTGGATAACTTAAAAATGTATTGCTTCTCGAACCAAAATTACACTGTTGCTGACAGCAACAGCAACAGCTCTGCCTTCTGACTCCTCTATTTATTAATGCTACTACAGTTCCTCAATCACCGAGACTCATTTATGAGGGTCACCACCCCTGCTGTCATCTCCACCAATGCCATCAACTACCAGATCCCATCACAGAACACAAAGCAACACAAAAGGCATTGTCTCCTCCAACGGTTGCAAACCCTCAATTTACAACTCTTCCAAGAGATACAATAGGGAATCCTCATGATTACATAAAATAGATCTTTATCTTTGTGCTTATTGCTACTGATCATTAAAGACAGATCTAATTAAGGGAAACAAAAGAACTGGATTCTTTAACTCAGATTTTAGTGATTTATGAGTTTATTATATGCTAATTTGCAAATTTAAAAATAATGTATCTTGTATTATAACACACCATCTAATGCATTATAACAGCTTCTTTGGAAAAGAAATTTGAAAGCTAAATACATTTGAAAATTACTTAAGATTACTCCTCCTTGTGTGTATATGTATTAGAATTCCTCAGTAAAACACTTATTGTAAAATGTCTAAAATTTTGAGAAGAGATAACTTAAAAATATATTCATAGTGAATTTATAAAGCATGTCCTCCAAATACCTGTGGATTACAATGTATATTCTCAGTTATGTGCCTCTTTCTTTCCATTTCCGTTCTGTAAGTATCCTTATTATAGACTTCACAGGTCATATATTGATGGTTAGGTGTAAAATAGGCACCATCCAAATGAACTAGTTTAATAATTTTTTCATGCTTTCTATCAAATTCATCAATTAGTCACTGTAACTTAAATGTAAGTGCTAATAATATATTCAATGCATAGACATGCACTGCATTTATGTGATCTATTTCCAATGCCTATGAAAGCTAATTCATGCATTGTTAGTTTTATTTCCTTCAGGAAAATACAGACATTTCTACATTTTGTCAGACTGAGTATGGGATGATGTGACCTTCACCCTGAGTACAAAGTTTATGGCAATGTTTGAAATTAATGTACCAATAATTTAGACTCCATTGGAAATGAACTCCAATGGAGAGTAACATTGCTTTAGAGTTCAGACATATGTGACCTGAGAGCTGGGACTTATGCACCTGGGTAACATCCAAAGGACATAAACCTCCAAAAACATGGACAGCATTAAATGAGCGATTTATCTTAACACTTAGTTGGAGAGCAAAGAGTCTGCAGATTTCGATTTAAAAAAATCTCTGAAAAATGATTTCCTTCTTAGGTAATTGTAGCAGAAAGTATTTCTTTTCTTTTAAAACACAAATGGAAAATACATTTGTTGGACAAAAACAAAAGAGATGTTTTGCAATTACCTGTGAGCAGCTATCAGATTCTAACAGCGATGTAAAAATATTCAATGATTCCTTAGGTAGGAAAGGCTTTGGGAGAAAAAAATATTAACCCATTCGGAACCCTTTCCATTTTTAGGCAACAGAAAGCATTGAGTGAGTGTTCTTCCTGAGTAAGATCCTGTATCCTTCACCTGGAGAAACCATGTCATGGCATGATGGTACAATGGTGAGTGTGTCTGTCACAAACAAGCTAACTTCAGATGCTATTTTCCTTAGCTTTATTATTCAATATAAGCCAAAGAGTATTACTTCACTTAAAGTCACTTCAGGTAATTGGTAACCTTTTGCCAGGTTCTGATAGCAAGTTGGCAGTAAACATGGCTCTCCTAAAAACTAACAATATAATCCTTTATTCTTCTCTTTTAAGCAGTACACAAAATGGGTACAAATAGCTACCGTTTAAAGAAACATATTTTACCCATTTTTACTGTAATTCTTTTTCATTCCAGTTGCGGCCAGCTGTGTACTCTCTGGAGTCAGTGCAAGCCGCACTTCCAAGCTGCCTCTTAACATCGTCTGGGCTCCACTATCGGTCAGTTCTTGTGTCGGACCCCTCAGGACTGCCACTGGCTTTAATATGCAATTTGTTTTAGTTAACTGCCTCAGCCTTGCTAGAAAGATCTTGTTAATTTTGACACCAGCTTCTCTCACAAGACCCGAGTGCCTCTCTAGGGAAGGAACTGGTCCTCTGTTCTGGGCAGCTGGTCTCTTCCTCCACGTGTCTTTGGTGGGTTTCCCTAATGGCCTGTTTCTAGCAGGAGATAGATAATTAGCTAGAGCATCTCTCCCACGCCACATCAGTCATTTGTGGGGCACCTTCCAGGTGTCACGCATGGTGCTAACTGTTCTCTTGGCATCATTTCATTCATGTTACATGTATTTCCTAAAAGACCACGTGCGCCGGCACTGCTCTTAGAAAAACAGCTCGGTATTGAGCAAGACAGATACTACACCTTCTTCTCAGTCCACGGAACGAGTGGTAGTTAAAAGAGTCGAGTTGGTAGAGATTACGGACTTTAATTTTAAAACCTCTAGATTGTTTATATTGAACCCATGATATAGTTACAATATATTAAGAAGACTGTGGTGGGTACCATTACTGAATCTAATCTCAGGGGCTAAGAGAAAACTTCTGCTGAGATTCACACAAGAGTCGCCATCTATTTGGAGGATCAACAGTGGAGCTGGATGTAGAAAAAGGAACAAGGAGAATGGGAGAGGGCAGGTCAGGACAGCTTTGCAGGGTGACCTTGGGGCACACATTGAAGACTGAAGCCCAGTGTGCAAAGAGCATCTGGGTACTTGAAGGAGCCTCATCACAGTGAAATGCTGCTGTTACTGTGTTCTGAAATACTTAGCATGGAAAAAAGGAGAAAAACAACAAGAAATCAATTTATCATTTAACTCGTTTATTCTCTCTCACTCACTTTTGTGAGAATGTGCTCTAGATGAGTCTACAGTGAAATGCTAGAGATAGGGCAGTGATAACACAGACCTAAATCTTTGCCCTCCTGCACGTGTGTGCATGGAGTAGGGGAGGGGATACGGGTGACACACTAAAATAAGCACAAAATTAAACGCAATGACTTTAGATAATGGCAAGTCCCAGGGGAAAACTGGAACCCTGACATGTGATGGCTGGGACTCAGATGAGGTCATGTCATGGGTGGCTCTGAGCTGAGACGATAGGAAAGCGTCGAACCCAGGGGGATCTGGAAGGAGTGGGGGATCATTGCAGGTGGGAGGAGCAGCAAGTACAAAAGCCAGTGTCAGGAAGAAGCCCGTGTGTCCAAGGGGCCTGGAGGAGGCCAGTCAGTCTGTAGGGACAGAAGCGCTGCTTGTAAGGGGACCCATGGGTAGCACGGATGCATCCTGGTAGGAAGTGTGGATTTCCTTCTATTTGCAACGAGCAGCCCTGAGAAGGAGTGACGTGACCCGATGCAAAGGTTAAAATCTGGCTGCTGAATAATGCATTGCCGAGGGCAAGAAATGACACCAGGCCAGGGAGCTGGCTGTGCTGAGTCCAGGTACAATAGGGTGGTGGCTTAGGATGCGGAGAGCAGTGCCGGTGGGGAGACAGAGTCCCGTGAGGACAGATTAGGAAGGCAGAGTGATCAGGAGTTACCAGTAGACTAAGTGTGGACAACAAGAGAAATAGAAGAATCGAGGATGTCACTGAGTTACTTTATATGAACAAGTTGTGGCTGGCCGTGCCTCACCTGAATTAGGGATGAAAGGGGTAGGGCCTGCTTTGGGGAAGGAGAGGAGCTTGATAAGGTTTGAGAACTCTGCTGGTACGTGAAGACTCATTGTATCAATAAAATGTTGACAAAAATTCTGCCCCTCACACTCCAGATCACTACTTCAGGGTCTCCCAATGTTGGCAATATTCTCAGGTTGAGCCAGACAATTCTTTGTAGTGGGGGTGGGTGGGGGGGTGGCTGTCCTGTGCACTGTATAACATTTGGTAGCATTCTTGCATTCCTGACATCTACCCACATGAAACCAATAGCATCCTTCAAATTAGGACATTCATAAAAGTCTCTAGACTTTGCCAAATGTTCCCTGGAGGCAACACTGCCCCAGCTGAGAACCACTACTGTATATACATAGAACAAGAGCAAAATAGTGAAGTCAAAAGAGTCCACATCTCCCTCCAAGAAAAACTGTATCTCTAGACGTGGCAAAAATCGGTTCTTTGTCACTCCCCTAAAAAATTATGATAGTGTTAAATAGAATTCTAATGTTGTAGCTGGCTTTAGCTGCCAATATTTTGGAAATTGGAATAAGAAAGAAGTTGACTAACATGGCTGGTGTGTTGCAGTTGGTTGGAGCATTGTCCCATAGCTGAAGGGTTGCAGGTTTGATTCTTGGTCAGGGTGCATACCTAAGTTCTGGGTTCGATCCCCAGTCCAGGCACGTAGATCCCAGTTCCAGGTGGTATAGAAGGTAACCCAACAGTTTCTGTCTCATATTGAAACATCTCTCTCCCATCCTCTCTCCCTTTCTCTGTCTCTAAGTGCAATAAAAATATGTCTTTGGGTGAGAAGAAAGAGAAAAAAAAGAGAGAAAGGAGGGAAGAAGAGAAGGAAGGGATTGAGAATGTTAAGGTTTGTTATAGAAAATCCCGTGGGAAACAGCAGTGAACAGTAATTTGTTTTGTATACAAGTGGGTTTCAGTATGAACATCCTCATTATTAAAAAAAATGTAAATGAGTCCCTCCCTTATCTAAAAATGTTTAGTAAATGGTTGGATTTTCGTCTACATTTTGCTGTCTTTGAGTACCACAGAAAGGTACAATTTTCAGCTTTTGTGGAATGCAGGTCAGTCTTTGGTAATTTCAGAAGCAGTGGAGATTTTTTTTAGTACTTGCCTATGCATTTGGATATTGAAAAAAAATGACATTCTAAAATTTGCATATTTTTTGTAGTTGTAAAGCCCCAAATTATTTAATTTTTAAATGAACTAAGAAAGTATTTTGGCAACAACAACAAAAAAATCATTTCTAAGTGGCTGCTTATGACAGACAGAAAATGGAACCCCATGTTTCTGAATGTCCACATTCTAATCCATGGAACCTATTAATATTATTTTATACAACAAAAGGGACGTTGTAGATGTGAATAAACTAAGGATCTTGAGATGGGGAGATTATCCTGTGTTATCTAAATAGGCTCAATGTCACAGCAAGGATTCTTAAATGATGGCACTGGAGGGCAGAAGGTGGGAGTCAGATTTGAATATATGATGCTGGTGACTTTGAAGATGGGGGAAAGAGTCACCACCCAAGGAATGCTGGCATCTTTAAGATGCTAGACTGAAGAATCCTGAAATCCCAATTCAAAAGAACCTGTGCTCCCCTATGTTCATAGCAGCACTAGTTACAATAGCCAAGTGCCAGAAACAGCCTAAGTGCCCATCAGTGGATGAGTGATCAAAAAACTGTGGTACATTTACACAATGGAGTACTATGCAGCAGAGAGAAAGAAGAAACTCCTACCTTTCACGACAGCATGGATGGAACTGGAGCATATTATGCTAAGTGAAATAAGCCAGGCAGCAAAAGAAAAATACCATGTGATCTCATCTCCCCTAATACAGGAACCTTATTAACAAAATAAGCAAAGGAGCAAAATAGAACCAGAGGCATGGAGACAAGAAACAGACTGAGTGTCCAGAGGGGAGAGGGGCGGGGGAGAAAGAGGAAAAGAAGAGGAAGAGTCTAGTCAAGGAACCCTAATATAAATGACCCATGGAGAGGCGCAACAGGGTGGGGATGAACTGTGGGAGAGGGGGGAGGTGGGCAGGGAAGGGGAGAACAATGGGGAAAAAATGGGGCAACTGTAATAGAACAAGAGTAAAAAAAGAAATAAAAAATAAAATAAAAAACAAAAAAAATTCGCACCCCCCACCCAAAAAGAAGCTAGACACAGCAAAGTAATGAACTGTTCCCTAAAGTCCCCCGAAGAAATACAGCACTGCACACACTTTGACTTTAACCCTGTAGAGCCACTTCTGACTTCTGATCTCTAGAATTGTGACAGGTTAGATGGGAATTGCTATAGGCCACAATGGTTGTGTTATTTGTTATAGCAGCCATAGGAAACTAATACAGTGCTTTATAAGAATCCATGGTATAGAGTAAATTACTCTCCACTATAAGTTTCTATTTTTAACAGTAAAACCAATCTCCTGATTTACTGTTGTGTAAGTTTTAAATATACTAAAAAGCTAACCATAATCCACTTGAGTATTTGTACATGTAAGTGTTTCTCCCTGGCAAGTTTTAACTTCCAAATGGGATTTTTTTCTCCCATACCTTCAAAACATCTTCAGGAAACATCAGGACATTAGTGAATTTTCCACAATGACAAATAACCTCCCTTGATATTTCAAAAAAAAGGCTGTTATGTAAGTAATGTCAGAGATTTGAAAAATAGCATTGAACACTTGTATCTGATTCCAAGATCATAAATTTAAATATATGAATCCATATAAATTATGCAATCAGTCTGAAAAATCTGTTTTATTTACTTTTCTTCTTGCTAAGATTCTTATATGAAAAATAGGAACTACATTAATCAAAAAATAAATGCAGTGAAAATGAATTGCAAAATCATCTTCATTAATACACTGAGAAAAAAATTTCAAATACATAGTAAAAAAAAATAACATCTGAGTCCCTAATCACCATATTTTAGCTTTTCTGCTTTTTGGTATTTCAAAAAGATCCTCATTTAGAAAGACAGAGGCTACCTTGGCAGCTTTACCAGTAACACTGGCTGACAATAATGAGTAAAGTAAAACCAGGGATTCCTCCTGGAGAGAAACATCATGAACTTGTAAATTATACTTAGATTAAAAAGTGGAACTCACTAAAGAGGTGTGATAACACCTGACTTCTAATCTGTTCTGTTAGTAAAGGGACCTTTGGAAAAGGGGCAAATGTGCTTGAGATAAAAATTTACTCTATAGTGAAGTGTTATTGTGAGATCCTGGTGTGATGTTTAGTCTGGTTTTACCCAAAGACTGAGGGAAAAGGCGATTAGCATAGATCAAATGGGTTATTTTAAGTACAACGGATTACCATCATCTATGAACTCATTAGAGTCTAATAAACTAGAGCTGTGGTATTTTGAGCTGTGTTTATTACCTTAAAGATCCAAGGGGAGCATGATTAATATGCTGCGCTCAAAGCCAGGGGCTTTATAAACAATATTTTCTTTAATCCTCACGACACTCCCTTGAGACAGTGTTGGTCACTTCACTCTATAGCTGAAAAATCTGGAGCTCTTGGGTATTTTAAGTAACTGGCCAAAGGTCAGACCATTGAGTAAGGGATGAAGCCAGGATATGCAAAGTGTGCAGATTTAGAGATGCCGAGGCCTGTGTTTCCTGTCATGCCTTCAGCCACCCACGCTCTCCGGTGCCCTCTCTATTTCAGAGACCCTGTGTACAGTTGCCACAGTCCTTGGTGATGTCATATGAAATCTACAAACACGTAATTGTCTTGCTTTTGCTGAGAAAGAAATGGGTAGCAGAAGTCAAGATCAAGAGGTATCAAAATTATATAATAGAAGTCACACAAAGACTCTAAAAAGTATACATAAAGTCTAATTTTGTTTCTATTATCCACATATAACTGTTAATATCTAATTAGCATCAAATTATCAATAATATATCTAGTTAAGATACATACATCTTGTGTATATATACATTTTGATATCTTATATATCATATATTTATACAGATAGATGTGTATATATATGTGTGTGTGTATCTATATAGATACTACATTATTTTGCTACCTATATCTATCTACCTGCCTATCTATCTATCGAGATAGTTTTGATAGCACAACACCACTCCAGGAATTTCAAGATGTAGATTCAAAATATTTGACACAACTGCCGCATAAGAGTGGGGACTAATTCTTGCCCCTTTGCACTGGGCTGGCTGCTATGGCTTGAAACTATCTACCTCCTAAAGCTGGTTTAGAAAATGTGAATGCCTCTGCCAGGCTCTTTCTCGCCACCTTCACCCTGGAGCCAGACATCACACCGTGATGGAACTCAGGCGACACATAGGCCGTAGGTCACCAGATCCAATCCAACCCCCAGCTGGCCGCGGGCCTCAGCCACCAGCCTCACAGCTCACTGTCCTGCAGCTGCCCCAGTTGAATGGTGTGGAAGGAAGTAGAACCGAGTTGTCCCTGTGAGCAAAATAGACATTGTTGTTCTCTGAAGTCAGTAAGTGTATTATGACTTTGCTAAGATAATTATAACTAACATCAGCTTGGGTTGCCATACCAAATACCACACACTGGGTGGCTAAACGACAGACATTTCTTTCTTCACGTTTCTGGAGGCTGGAGGGAAGCTCAACAGCAAGTTGTCGTCAGGGTTGTCCTGACTCTGAGGCCTCTCCCCTTGGCGCCATCTTGAACTACGATCACATTCTGAGGCACTGGGGTGTTAGAGCTTCTCCATGCGAACTCTGGGAGGATAGGGTTCAGTCCGTAGCAGTAGGTTTGGGGCGGTCGTTATGCAGGGGTGTGTAATTAGAGTAATGATCATACACTTTTATAATGAAGCCTAGCCAAATTTACATTTTCCAGTATATTTACATGGGAAAGAGATTAATGCCACCAGGGCACAAAGGTATTGCTGCTGGAAAGATAATAGTAGGGGTATTTGTAGCAGAAGGAGATGTTTTCGTAAAAGTAACCACAGTAAGGGAGATCATGAGAGCTTCCATTTAAAAAAAAATCAACTTTATTGAGATACACATTTCAGTGATTTCCTGCCTGAACCACCAACCCTGGGCAAGCACTGTCGTTAACCTAGAAAACGTTATTTCTTTCCGAATTTCAAATACAGGGAGAATCATGCAGTAGCCATTCCTTTGTGTCTGGTCTCTTTGCCTCAGCATAATATCTTTGAGATTCCCCCATGCCAATCCACTTCTCAGTATCTTATTCCTCTTCCTGGCTGCATAGTATTCCTTTGCATGGCTATACCGCCATCAGAACGATTCCCCTATTGATGCACAGTTGGGTTATTTCCAGGTTTAGGCTGAAAAGTCCATAACTTTTAAGACAGCATAGAATCACTCTCTTCTCAGAAGAACGTCACAGTGGACTAACCCATCACTATCTGCTTTTCCAAGTTTGCACAGTGCACACCTCTTTGGCCTTGGACACATTAGGTCTTTGTGCCCCTCAGCTTCGACGCATGGCCTCTATTTCTGCCAGGCTCTTACCTAATTTTGATCTATGAGTTCTAGTTCTGTTCAAATCATGTGAACTCAGAGGATCCCGTGCATATAATTTGACTTATAATAATTTCCCAACCCAGTCACCATGAGTGGGAGCTTTGAGGGTAGCAGTGAGCACCAGACAGTCCGATCCTCTCCAGTGACCTATCAGCTCTTCCTTTACCATAGTCTTCCAACGTTAATGGAACTCTGCCTTTGAATTACTCTTCTCTCCTGTAAGCATCAAACCATGTTGGATTAGTTGACAAGAAAATTGCAATTCATGAGAGATGAAGAAATATCTTTATATCATGTTCCTTGATGAGGAAAGAAAAAAAAAAAAGTGAAATTCAGTGTGCCTGCCAAGCTGGCTGCAGAATCAGGATGGCGCAGGGTGGCATTTTCTACACTACATCCTCTGGTCAAAGGCTCCTCTCACAGATGAGAGGTTTCAACCTCTGGTTTTAAGCTAAATCCTTCCATCAGATCCACCGTCGAGATACCTGGGAAGCCGCTTAAATGAAGTGCCGTCTGTCTGCAGAGCGGGAGTGATAATCCACAGAATCCCTCGGTGTTGCATGCTCTCCATAATTACCGGCATGTCAGACCTCGCTGCGTGGAAATGACGTGAACCTCAGCAAAGGGATCTTGAAGGAGGTCAGACATGTATCATTGTGATAGACAGAAAACTTGCTTTTGATTTGGCCATTTTTTCCCAGACAGTAAGTTCCACTGAACTTGGAGTGACCCATGATTATAATAGCCATTTATTCTTCCCCCTGGGGAGGAGGAGGATTTGGGGACAGTGCAGTGACTGCCTTTTCTAAGGGCCTCAGAGGAACTCTTACAAACCCCATCTTCTAACACATGTCCTGTATGCTATTTAGTGTTTCTTGGTGTCCCCCATCACAATCTGATTGAGGCAGTACCTATTCATTAACACACATCATGCCCCAAACCCTTCTTTAGTCTATTTGAAGTAAAAAAAGCAAACAAACCTATTTCCAACTGTATTTGGGAATGTATGTTGTGATCACGTACACAGAGAATTTGGGTAACTTAAATCACAAGTTCCTACACTGCAGGAAACATCTCTGTGCATCAACTGCTATCCTCTCAACACAAGATTTGTCCCCTAAGCACCTACAAGGAGGCAGTTGGAGTTCCATGGTCAAGGCCGACTAGAGAGGTCACATTCTCGTTCTGCCTCTTGCTAGCTTTGCGACCGCAGGCAAGCATCAATACTTCAGCCTCACTGGGCCTTGGGGTGACCATCTGTAGAATGCAAATGATAATATAATAATAATAACAACTATCTTATGAGGACATTGTGCAGATAAAATGAGATAAGGAGTGCCTGGCACAGAAAAAGTGCTCACTAAATATTAGATATGATGATTGTGCTGTCAGCTCTGCTGGCATCTAAAGAAATAAGTGTAAGTCTCCATCTTCTATAAGATGCATTCAATACAGTTGAGGGGCGGGGTGGGCAGGTCTACACATAAACGGAGCAGAGAGGGTCCCAGGCAACATCGTACAGTATTAGCCTTTTGCACTGATGTAAAGCAGGTTTGAGTGATGTGTCACATACTCATGAGCAGCTTCAGGTTCAGTGTTAATTGTGCAGAACAGTCATTTAGGGCAACGGCAGTGACAGCCTTGGATCTGCCTGGCTGCAGAAGAGCTTCGCCAACGAGGAAGCTATTATCTTACACTTCCCCAGAACAGAACAGCATGCCAGGGGATAGTCCAGTATTAATCCAGTCATTATTAGTTACTAAAATATAATTTTAATATTAATTCAAGTAGTAATTCAGTTATTATTTTTTAAAGATTTTATTTTATTTAGTTTTAGAGAGAGCAGAAGGGAGGGAGAAGGAAAGGGAGAGAAACATCAATTGGTTGCCTCTCACACATTCCCCAGCCGGAGACCTGGCCTGCAACCCAGGCATGTGCCCTGACTGGGAATCTAACTGGCAACCCTTTGGTTCGCAGGCTGGTGCTCAGTCCACTGACCCACACCAGCCAGGGCGGAAAGGCATTTCAGAAACAAGATGGGCATATTTTAAGGCTACTTTTCTTTACTATGACTTCCTCTTTTATTTTTCCAATGTGAAGACTATCTCCCAACACATTCCTGAGTGAACCCTGGTGACGACTTCTTTCTCTTGCTACAGAAATGTTCATCACGTAGAGTGGATCCCTTCTTAATAAAGACCTCTGGAAATCTGAGGATAACAGGGGTGGCTAGACCCATTCATTTCATAAACTGTATCCAGTTTCAAAGTGACATAGTAGGTTGTACACACCAAGGGGGTGCTATTTACATCAGAGTAAACTACAAGTGAAAAAAGTTATGGTGTCACCATAGATCAGAGTTCTATATTATTTACGGCTGTCCCATCAGCAACACTACTTTAGCTATACCAAACAGATCTCTATCCGCCATAAACCCAGCCTAACCGGGGTATTGTTTCCATTAACATGGGAAATGTGAAGAATATGGTTAGAGAATATTAAAAATCTGAAACAAATTATAAGGCTTTTAGTTGATTGTAGCATAAGAACACGTTTTGGATTTAACAAATTGCTAACAGAAATGATTATTTCACTTTCTACTTCTGAATAATTTACAGCAGAGGTTGGCCAACTTGCACTGTGAAGGGACAGACAGTAAATATTTGCAGCTTTGGGGGCTGTGTGGTCTCTGTCACAACTACCCAACTTTAAAAGGATACATGTTTACTGTTTAGTTGTCCCTACTTGTCTTGCAGCTTTTGGTCTGTTTGTACAGCATATATCACATCACCCTGATGAACATAAACAAGGAAACATCAAAATTAGGAAGTACCTGGTCTTGTTTCTATACCTTCTTAACTACAGGTCAAACAGCATGCAACATTCATTTCTCGGGCCAGGAACAGTTAGGAATAAGGATGCAGAGTTGAAAAAGCCACAGCCCTTTTCCTTGTATATCTTAACAGATGTGATCGAAAGAACCTGTCTCATCGGAGAAAGGAAAAAACTAGATAAAAGACGACTAAATTTTGGAAGGCTGTAAACTTCACAGGGTTAGAAAGCAGGGAAACTAAGCAGAATATACTACACTGGTCACAGAAGGGACTCATCACTGTCAGTGGGGGTCCTACTCTGGAAGGCTCATGATTGGATTTGTCACTTTATATGCAGTGGCAAGGAAGCTCACTTGTCCAATATATATTTGGCTTATACTATTTTCTTTATAGCCACCTTCTCTTATGTGCTGGGGGATATATATATATATATATATATATATATATATATATATTTCCCAGGGATGCAGATGAAGGCAGCATTTTATCAACAGAATCGAGATTTTTGAATTGGATGAATCCTTTCCGGGGTAAATGCACCACAAACTCCTGCCTCCGCCTTCTATGCAATTTGCTATAGGACTGAACGTACTGCCTGAATTAGATGCAGTACCTCCCAGGACTTCCCATTGTGGTTAGTCCCCCGTGTAGACCCCCTAAATACCAACTCATGGAGCAATAACTGGTGGCAATGTCTCCCTGCAGAAGAAAGGCCATTTTGAGCTTTGCTCACGTTCCCCAGAAGTCCGCTAAACTTTCACGTGAGTGGCGAACACTCCGTGAAGCCGGCCTCCTATGTACTTTAGAAATGCCATTTAGCAGGTGCCGTGGGAGAGAACTGGAGAAAAACGCCCCAGCGGTAGGATTACACTTGTTTTTCATTCACTCTTGGTGAACTTCCAAGGCACCAGAGCATCTTGCTCTTACTGTGCTGTCATTTCTGACAACCAGATTGCACCAAAAACTTTTATAATTACCCCAGAGAACTTCTAAATGGGTTCAGTGTCATTCTATGAAAAACAATGCGGATGCAGGCTTCATGGTGCCGTGGCCACCTGCCCCCTCTGTGACTCATGCGGTCCCTGCAGCAGTCAGGGCGGGTCCCGCTACATGATGGGCAGGGAGCGGGAGGCTCAGCGAGGCGAGCGTCACATCCTGGGATGTAAAACCACCTTCGAACCCCCTGTGTTTGACAGAAGAATAAAACTCAGGACACGAGGATGAAGTAACTTGCCCTGGAGAGATGTCAAAGGGTGATATCATAGACTCTGGAAGGGACTAACTCAAGGCCAGTGCTCTTTTCACTGTTTCCCAATCGTTCTCTACTTGGTGCTCATGTACCAATTTGAAAATAACGGAGACAAAATGAGATAATGAAATTCACCAACTGACATCTCAGAGTAAGCTGGCTATATGAAAAGCAAAGCCTTTCAAGAGTAGAATGACACCAGGTGCCAGGAGAAGGCTTAAAATAAAAGCTTAAAATGCCTTGTCAGGGGAGAATTAAGCTCTGGGCTTCCTGTGATTCTCCCACGGCCTTGCATTTCTGGTGGCTGTCTTCGCACAGATTTTTGGATAAAATCAGGGTTTCTGTAAGCTTTCTCTAGTTTATAGCTAGACAGGAACTTCTAAAAAATAGTTAATAATAAAACTTCATGTACTTGAACATTTTGCTAAACCTACACTACCAAAAATGATAATTATTTTGGCTTACACTGGGCGCTTAATTATTGTATAGAGTGCGGTGTGGCACTTCTGAAATAAATGGCCTATTCATTTATTTTCTAAGACCTGGAACCCTGTCTGACATATCATAGGTTCTCAGCAGATCTTTTTCCTGAAATTCAAGTAAAATGATTCTTTTTAATACTATGAAATGGAAAAGGACTTTACCAACGTGTAACAATAACACTAACAATAATAGTCAGTGTTTTGAATGCTTATTATGGCCTGGCACTGTTCTAAGGGATTTACATGGATTTCCTCTTTTATTTCTGAAAACAGTCCCACAGGGGCTGTTAGTACCCACCAACAAAAGAAAAGAAACAAAGGCATAAAAATATGAATTAACATGGTCCCAAAACTACAATGTACAGATTCTAAGGTTATTGTTTAAACCCAGAAAGTTGGGCCTCAGATATACCCTTTTACCTGCAAAATGATACAGTGAGTTACTGCATTTTCATTTTACTGCAATGGATACAACTAAGGCAAGATGGGATTCAAAATTACTGTTATACAATAGTTATTCTGTGTAATGGCATTGGACGCGACAGATCCTTGCCAGCTATAAAGATACTTAAGAGTCAAGAGTTCTCATTCTTTATTCTTGGTATGTATATGCACATTTCTTCATCTTGGATAAATTACAAGTAAGTAGCTCAAGGGTCTATTTTCCCTTTTCATTTCCTCTAGCCTTTAGATGAGTAAAAACATAGATGATGCTTAGTAAACATCAGTTTACTTGGAATTCTCAACACAGTAAGCTCTATGCTCTGTCACACAGTCATCTTCAAAAACTTAAGTAATAATCAGCAATAGTCTTCTAATAATATATGACCACTTCTGATACTTTTAAATGGATTTTCATTTGAATTTCTTTTTTCCTATCTCACCTTGCATATCTTCCAAAGATCCTAAAAATGGGCTAAATCTTCCAG